>NC_060175.1:67777753-67780253 GCF_021184085.1 Oncorhynchus gorbuscha | reverse complement strand
CTCCTCCTTTCTCTCTCTCTCTCCTCTATCCCTGCTCTCTCTCCTTTATCTCTCCTCCTCTATATCTCTCCTCTTTCTCTCCTCCATCTCTCCTCCTCTATCTCTCCTCTTTCTCTCCTCCATCTTTCCTCCTCTATCTCTTCTCTCTCTCTCTCTCTTCTCCTCTATCCCCTGCTCTCTCTCTCCTCTCCTTTATCTCCCCTCCTCTATATCTCTCCTCTTTCTCTCCTCTATCTCTCCCCCTCTCTCTCTCCTCCTCTATCTCTCCTCTATCTCTCCCCCTCTCTATCACTCGTCCTCCCCACCTCTTCTTTTTTTCTCCCCGTCTCCACCACCATGGTGGAGCCGAGAATCCACATGTCACACCGTAAAAAAGCCCACGACCAGGGGCGAAAACAGCTGTAATGACAGGAGGCGAGCCACATGTCCCAGTGTGAAAACACGTTGTAAATCACATCACACCAAATCAACAGAGGCAAACAATCTTCTCTGCACTCATATTTCTCTCGCCTGCAAGAGCGTACAGACCTTGTACAGTGTAGGGTTAAATGGTGCATGTTAGGTCAGTTATAGGGTATGGGTTAGTGACTTACATGTACATTTGAAGTCAGAAGTTTAAACAGCTTGGAAAATTCCAGAACATTTGAGCCATTTGGAGGTGTATTGGAGGTGTACCTCTGGATGTATTTCAATGCCTACCTTCAAACTCAGTGCCTCTTCGCTTGACATCATGGGAAAATCAAAAGAAATCAGCCAAGACCTCAGAAAAAAATTTGTAGACCTCCACAAGTCTGGTTCATCCTTGGGAGCAATTTCCAAACACCTGAAAGTACCACGTTCATCTGTACAAACAATAGTACGCAAGTATAAACACCATGGGACCACGCAGCCGCCATACTGCTCAGGAAGGAGACGCGTTCTGTCTCCTAGAGATGAACGTGATTTGGTGCGAAAACTGCAAATCAGTCCCAGAACAACAGTAAAGGACATTTTGAAGATGCTGGAGGAAACAGGTACAAAAGTATCTATATCCACAGTAAAACGAGCCCTATATCGACATAACCTGAAAGGCCGCTCAGCAAGGAAGAAGCCACCGCTCCAAAACAGCCATAAAAAAGCCAGACTACGGTTTGTAACTGCACATGGAGACAAAGATTGTACTTTTTGGAGAAATGTCCCCTGGTCTGATGAAACAAAAATAGAACTGTTTGGCCATAATGACCATTGTTATGTTTGGAGGAAAAAGGGGGATGCTTGCAAGACGAAGAACACCATCCGAAACTTGAAGCACAGGGGTGGCAGCATCATGTTGTGGGGGTGCTTTGCTGACTGGTGAACTTCACAAAACAGGTGGCATCATGAGGGTGGAAAGTTATGTGGATACATTGAAGCAACATCTTAAGACATCAGTCAGGAAGTTAAAGCTTGGTCGCAAATGGGTCTTCCAAGTGGACAATGACCCCAAGCATACTTCCAAGCCCTGACCTCAATCCTATAGAAAATTTGTGGGAAGAACTGAAAAAGTGTGTGCGAGAAAGGAGGCCTCCAAACCTGTCAGGAGGAATGGGCCAAAATTCACCCAACTTATTGTGGGAAACTTGTGGAAGGCTACCCAAAACGTTTGACCCAAGTTAAACCATTTTAAGGCAATGCTATCAAATAATAATTGAGTGTGTGTAAACTTCTGACCCACTGGGAATGTGATGAAAGAAATAAAAGCTGAAATGAATCATTCTCTCTACTATTATTCTGACATTTCACATTCTTAAAATAAAGACAGGGCATTTTTACTAGGATTAAATGTCAGGAATTGTGAAAAACTGAGTTTAAATGTATTTGGCTAAGGTGTATGTAAACTTCCGACTTCAACTGTATGTGTGTGTGTGTGTGTGTGTGTGTGTGTGTGTGTGTGTGTCTTTGTGTGTGTGTGTGTGTGTGTGTGTGTGTGTGTGTGTGTGTGTGTGTGTGTGTGTGTGTGTGTGTGTGTGTGTGTGTGTGTGTGTGTGTGTGTGTGTGTGTGTGTGTGTGTGTGTGTGTGTGTGTGTGTGTGTGTGTGTGTGTTCGCATGTCTGTGTACGCATGTGTCCACGTGTGTGTCCGTCCATGTTAGGGTCTGTGATTCATATGTCAATGGACAGGTTGTGTTAAAGTCTGTGTGTTACCGTATTCAGTCTGGTGCTGGTATTACCAGTCAGGTGCTGGTAAAGGCTAGTTATCTCATCCAAAACATTATAGAGGACCACTACGGAAATAATCAGTTACTAACCTTTTCCTGTCCTGTAATGGGAAACACCAGGCATCAGAGGACAGCAGTGTGTGTGTGTGTGTGTGTGTGTGTGTGTGTGTGTGTGTGTGTGTGTGTGTGTGTGTGTGTGTGTGTGTGTGTGTGTGTGTGTGTGTGTGTGTGTGTGTGTGTGTGTGTGTGTGTGTGTGTGTGTGTGTGTGTGTGCGTGCGTGTGTGTGTGTGTGTGTGTGTGTGTGTGTGTGTGTGTGTGTGTGT
>NC_060175.1:67695253-67770253 GCF_021184085.1 Oncorhynchus gorbuscha | reverse complement strand
GAAGAGGAACAGAGCCTGTGCACAGGGACTCCGGGTGAGAGGTGGACAAGAATAATGGACTTAATTCAAGAGCAGCGAGGGAGATAAAGAGTGAGCGGGGGGGGGGTGAGCGAAGAGATGGTGGGAGTTAAGAGGAGGGAAGGGGAAAGGGGCAGGGAAATGCGCTGTTGTTGGGTGAGTGTGGGAGAAGTGAGAGAGAGGCAGGAGGGGAGTTCTGCTTTTGATATCTTAGCGATCCAGGGCTGAAAATGTAAACAACGCATGCAGCCCGTATACACACAGCTAACTGGACTGATAGGAGGGGACCACAAAGCCAGGTCCAAACTGTCTGTCTACGAGTCAGATCTTATTTTAGATCGAGGCCACCGCACACATACATGGTAGATTGGCACGTCCCATACACACAGGGAAGACGAATACTTCCTACAGTAGTCATACGCAGGTATCACGAGTAGGGCTCCTACGACTACTGAAGACGTGTATATGGTATACTATCCACTAGTGTCTAGGTGCGTACGTTTGGGTCCCCTGTTACACACAGACACACGCAGATATATTCAAGAATGCCTAGCACATCTGATGAGATATGTCTGCTCCTCTCTGAGCCGCCTGGGGCCAGGCATTGTCTGTGTGTGTGTGTGTGTGTGTTTGTGTGTGTGTGTGTGTGTGTGTGTGTGTGTGTGTGTGTGTGTGTGTGTGTGTGTGTGTGTGTGTGTGTGTGTGTGTGTGTGTGTGTGTGTGTGTGTGTGTGTGTGTGTGTGTGTGTGTGTGTGTGTGTGTGTGTGTGTGTGTGTGTGTGTGTGTGTGTGAGCTTGTGTTTGAGCTTGTGTGTGAGCTTGCGTGTGTGTGTGTGTGTGTGTGTGTGTGTGTGTGTGTGTGTGTGTGTGTGTGTGTGTGTGTGTGTGTGTGTGTGTGTGTGTGTGTGTGTGTGTGTGTGTGTGTGTGTGTGTGTGTGTGTGTGTGTGTGTGTGTGTGTGTGTGTGTGTGTGTGTGTGTGTGTGTGGGAAGGAGGGTCTGGCAGAGTGCCAGGGAGGGTTGCCAGGTGCAGCCCCCGCTGATGGTATGAGGGACAAAGGGAGGAGAGAGCAGGCACAAAGATGCCCCTTCCCCTCCGCCCCTGTCCTGCCCCTCTGTCTCTGGACCAATGAACCCCCTGATGGGCGCCCTCCTGACCCCTCTCTGTGGCCATGGCAACCCCTCCCTGGTGAGAGGGACTTTGGGTCCCCTGTTGTCTAGTTGTCCTTCTGCCAACTACATCATAAACCTATCTTATAACCACTCATCCTATAGTCCTCCTATGGCCATCCTATAACCATCCTATAGTCCTCCTATAGCCATCCTATAATCATCCTATAGTCCTCCTATAGCCGTCCTATAAACATCCTATAGTCATCCTATAACCATCCTATAACCATCCTATAGTCCTCCTATAGCCATCCTATAACCATCCTATAGTCCTCCTATAGCCATCCTATAACCATCCTATAGTCCTCCTATAGCCATCCTATAACCATCCTATAGTCCTCCTATAGCCATCCTATAACCATCCTATAGTCCTCCTATAGCCATCCTATAACCATCCTATAGTCCTCCTATAGCCATCCTATAACCATCCTATAGTCCTCCTATAGCCATCCTATAACCATCCTATAGTCCTCCTATAGCCGACCTATAAACATCCTATAGTCATCCTATAGCCATCCTATAACCATCCTATAGTCCTCCTATAGCCATCCTATAACCATCCTATAGTCCTCCTATAGCCATCCTACAATCATCCTATAGTCCTCCTATAGCCATCCTATAACCATCCTATAGTCCTCCTATAGCCATCCTATAACCATCCTATAGTCCTCCTATGGCCATCCTATAACCATCCTATATCCTATAGTCCTCCTATAGCCATCCTATAACCATCCTATAGTCCTCCTATAGCCATCCTACAATCATCCTATAGTCCTCCTATAGCCATCCTATAACCATCCTATAGTCCTCCTATGGCCATCCTATAACCATCCTATATCCTATAGTCCTCCTATAGCCATCCTATAACCATCCTATAGTCCTCCTATGGCCATCCTATAACCATCCTATAGTCCTCCTATAGCCGTCCTATAAACATCCTATAGTCATCCTATAACCATCCTATAGTCCTCCTATAGCCACCCTATAGTCCTCCTATAGCCATCCTATAGTCCTCCTATAGCCATCCTATAGTCCTCCTATAACCATCCTATAGTCCTCCTATAGCCATCCTATAACCATCCTATTGTCCTCCTATAGCCATCCTATAACCATCCTATAGCCATCCTATAGTCCTCCTATAACCATCCTATAACCATCCTATAGTCCTCCTATAGCCATCCTATAACCATCCTATAGTCATCCTATAACCATCCTATAGACCTCCTATAGCCATCCTATAACCATCCTATAGTCCTCCTAAAAACCAAAAAGTGCTCTCCTTGGGACCAAAAAGGGCTCTCCTTGGGACCAAAAAGGGCTCTCCTTGGGACCAAAAAGGGCTCTCCTTGGGACCAAAAAGGGCTCTCCTTGGGACCAAAAAGGGCTCTCCTTGGGACCAAAAAGGGCTCTCCTATGGGGACACCCGGAGAACCCTTTTGGAACCATTTTTTTCTAAGAGTGTATGTGCCGTGAAATTGACCAATAGTGCCTTGTTTCTGTATTCAAATGTCTCAACCTTACTGGTTAACTGTATCCAATCTAAAAGAATGTCTGGTGCTGGATTGGAAAAGGAATCTCTGTTTATAAATCACACAGCTTGTTTTTTTTCCAGTGGGGTTGTGCGAGCGTCGACGCTGCGTTGAGTTGAGGTTACCGTCACAGCTAATTAAGTCTTCCTGTCCTCCCAGCACGTCACATGTGTGCAACATAACACACAACAAGACTCCTCCAGTCAGTCAGTCCCTTCCCGACATAAAAAACAAACACCTCGCCTGGCCGTGTTGTTCCAAGCACCACAGCTCATCCACTCTCCCAGTAGCAGCACTTACTCACAAGTACTGTAGAGTAACACGTTTGGAACACAACCTCCCTGAATGAGAAGACCGAGCACCATAATCTGACATGTGATGCCTGATTGGCTGGCTATGTGGATAGGTTGCTCGGATTCTTGTGGATAGTGGACGGTAATCATGTGATTATGTATAATGTCTAGAAATAGGTCAAATCAAATCAAGTCGGAATTTATTGGTCACGTACACAGGATACAGTCGGTGTAAACAGTACTTGCCTGCAAGCTCTTCCTCAACAACGTAGTTATACTAAATCGTAAAAAAAGAAATACAAACGAGAAATACAAAATAAAAAGTAGATATATGAATAAAATAAATACCTACAAAAATAAACACAATATACAAGTTATAATACAGTCTGACCAAAATGACTCAAAGGTCATGGGCTCGAAGGATCAGTTGGATTACATCACAACTGTAAAATATATATATATATACTGTATACAGTGGGGCAAAAAAGTATTTAGTCAACCACCAATTGTGCAAGTTCTCCCACTTAAAAAGATGAGAGAGGCCTGTACACTTCAACTATGACAGACAAAATGAGAAAAAAAATCCAGAAAATCACATTGTATGATTTTTAATGAATTTATTTGCAAATTATGGTGGAAAATAAGTATTTAGTCAATAACAAAAGTTTATCTCAATACTTTGTTATATACCCTTTGTTGGCAATGACAGAGGTCAAACGTTTTCTGTAAGTCTTCACAAGGTTTTCACACACTGTTGTTGGTATTTTGGCCCATTCCTCCATGCAGATCTCCTCTAGAGCAGTGATGTTTTGGGGCTGTTGCTGGGCAACACGGACTTTCAACTCCCTCCAAAGATTTTCTATGGGGTTGAGATCTGAGACTGGCTAGGCCACTCCAGGACCTTGAAATGCTTCTTACGAAGCCACTCCTTCGTTGCCAGGGCGGTGTGTTTGGGATGACTGTCATGCTGAAAGACCCAGCCACGTTTCATCTTCAATGCCCTTGCTGATGGAAGGAGGTTTTCACTCAAAATTTCATGATACACGGCCCCATTCATTCTTTCCTTTACACGGATCAGTCGTCCCGGTCCCCTTGCAGAAAAACAGCCCCAAACCATGATGTTTCCACCCCCATGCTTCACAGTAGGTATGGTGTTCTTTGGATGCAACTCAGCATTCTTTGTCCTCCAAACACGACGAGTTGAGTTTTTACCAAAAAGTTATATTTTGGTTTCATCTGACCATATGATATTCTCCCAATCTTCTTCTGGATCATCCAAATTCTCTCTAGCAAACTTCAGACGGGCCTGGACATGTACTGGCTTAAGCAGGGGGACACGTCTGGCACAGCAGGATTTGAATCCCTGGCGGCGTAGTGTGTTACTGATGGTAGGCTTTGTTACATTTGGTCCCAGCTCTCTGCAGGTCATTCACTAGGTCCCCCTGTGTGGTTCTGGGATTTTTGCTCACCGTTCTTGTGATCATTTTGACCCCATGGAGTGAGATCTTGCGTAGAGCCCCAGATGGAGAAAGATTATCAGTGGTCTTGTATGTCTTCCATTTCCTAATAATTGCTCCCACAGTTGATTTCTTTAAACCAAGCTGCTTACCTATTGCAGATTCGATCTTCCAAGCCTGGTGCAGGTCTACAATTTTGTTTCTGGTGTCCTTTGACAGATCTTTGGTCTTGGCCATAGTGGAGTTCGGTGTGTGACTGTTTGAGGTTGTGGACAGGTGTCTTTTATACTGATAACAAGTTCAAACAGGTGCCATTAATACAGGTAACGAGTGGAGGACAGAAGAGCCTCTTAAAGAGGAAGTTACAGGTCTGTGAGAGCCAGAAATCTTGCTTGTTTGTAGGTGACCAAATACTTATTTTCCACCATAATTTGCAAATAAATTCATTAGAAATCCTTACAATGGATTTTCTAGATTTTTCCCCCTCATTTTGTCTGTCATAGTTGAAGTGTACCTATGATGAAAAATACAGGCCTCTCTCATCTTTGTAAGTGGGAGAACTTGCACAATTGGTGGCTGACTAAATACTTTTTTGCCCCACTGTATTTTAAATGTCACCTTTATTTCACCAGGTAGGCTAGTTGAGAACAAGTTCTCATTTACAACTGTGACCTGGCCAAGATAAAGTTAGAGTTACACATGGAATAAACAAGCGTACAGTCAACAACACAATAGAGGGAAAAAAGAAAGTCTATATACAGGGTGTGCAAATGACGTGAGGAGGTAAGGCAATAACTAGGCCATAGTAGCAAGTAATTACAATTTAGCAAATTAACACTGGAGTGAAAGATGTGCAGATGATGAAGTGCAAGTAGAAATACTGGTGTGCAAAAGAACAGAAAAGTAAATAAAAACAATATGGGGATGAGGTAGGTAGATTGGATGGGCTATTTACAGATGGGCTATGCACAGCTGCAGTGATCTGTTAGCTGCTCGGATAGCTGATGTTTAAAGTTAGTGAGGGAAATATAAGTCTCCAGCTTCAGCGTTTTTTGCAGTTTGTTCAAGTCATTGGCAGCAGAGAACTGGAAGGAAAAGCGGCCAAAGGAGGTGTTGGCTTTGGGGATGGCCAGTGAGATATACCTGCTGGAGCGCGTGCTACGGGTTGGTGTTGTTATCGTGACCAGTGAGCTGAGATAAGGCTGAGCTTTACCTAGCAGAGACTTATAGATGACCTGGAGCCAGTGGGTCTGGCGACAAATATGTAGCGAGGGCCAACCGATTAGAGTGTACAGGTTGCAGTGGTGGGTGGTATATGGGGCTTTGGTGACAAAACGGATGGCACGGTGATAGACTGCATCCAGTTTTCTAAGTAGAGTGTTGGAGGCTATTTTGTAAATGACATCGCCGAAGTCGAGGATCTGTAGGATAGTCCGTTTTACTAGGGTATGTTTGGCGGCGTGAGTGAAGGAGGCTTTGTTGCAGAATATATACAGTACATACGGAAATATACTACTGTCACATTTAGAATGATGGAAAAGGGGTTCTAACGCACATTCCAAAATAAAAGGACTAAGTACTTAGCTACTAAGTATAAGGTAGCTAAGTATTATGAGTTTAGTCATTTAGCTCCAATAATAACAACATTTATGGCAATAAGTACAGCTTGCATATAGCTGGACTGTCCTTCCATATGGCATCCCTCATACAGCCATGTTCAGACGCCTGTGAAATTCACAATAGCAAATGCCAGCAGGATGACCAAGGGGGCAATGAGGGCTTGTGGGTGATTTGGCCATCAAACAAATAATTGAAATAGTAATCAGCTATTTATACATAGGCTTGTGTGCATAAGTACACAGAGGGGTAGAGGGAGGGCAGAGGAAGAAGAGAAGGAGGGCAGAGGCCGGAAGGGACACCAGTTGCGCTCGAGGACCGTTTCCCAAATATGGCTGCCAGGAGCGGCTAGCAAAGCCGTGGCTAACGTCCGTGAGCTCTGCGGACAGGGCTACACGACATAAAACGATTTATTGGACTAAGTGGATCATCAGCACCGTGGTGACCACAGTCATTCAGGCAGCTGTGTAACCTCGCATTGTCTCATCACAACACCCACGCCTGATTGGCCCAGGACACAGAGCGACACTGATTGGTTGACACTGGGCCATTCAAGCAGACAGGCAGGCCAAAGGCCCGGTCATAAATGACTCGGGGCGTTTATGTGTGCCTGTTTTATGACGGCCAGAGCCAGGGCACAGAAAACAAATGAGATGAGGTCACTACCACCCAGGGAGGGTTGAAGGATTAAACAGACAGAGTGCTCAGTGTTGTAACGATAATGTGACGTGACTGAGTGTGTGCACTGCCTTGACACAGATTTTAACCTGGAGCCACAATTCACCCTCTGTATTCATTCGTGATCCATTGACAACGTTAGCTATAAAAGGTGGTAACTGCCCATATGAACTCTCACTTTCCTCATCTCTCACTGTTCAGCTCCCTCGAGGCTTCCACTTTCTCCACTCCCCCACGCTCTCCATCTCTCAATCTCTCTGCCATGATGTGGGTATCCTGGGGGTCATCTACAGTATGCCAGGGGCCCCTGAGCCCAGTCTGGTCCCAGTGTCCACCACGGGGATAATCCCCCAGTTAGCAGGGGACAGGGCCAGCCTGGGGTGGGGGCTCATCCCCATCCCCTTCGATGTGTTCAGGCTCTGGGGTGGGAGCTGAACATAACAGGGGCTTAGTGTCACGACCCCCTTCCCCCCAGCCTCTACCCTCAACCAACCCCAACCCTACCTTCCTCCACCCTCCTAAATATTCACAGTCACAGGGGTGTGAAATGCGGCAGGTCCCCTCTGGAATGTGGTTCAAAGATCTCCCTCATTTCCCACAACTGATGGTTAAATATACAGCTGGCTGCTCCTCTCTCTCTGAAGCACAGGGCCCTGCAGCAGGTGATGACGGCATCTTGATCTGACGGGGAACGGAGACGAAACATGGGAAATCACCTAAGAGAGATGTTCAACTCTTTACCACCCACAGGAGACACACATTGTATTAGGTGTACCACCTCATTCACAAACATGTCGTTCGCTCCTGCAGACAGCGAGTCAGCGAGTCAGAGAGCGAGTCACTTGGCATCGAGGCGTTCAGTTACTGTTTGATTGAACGTTAGAACGGGCAAAACGAGTGACCGAAGCGACGTTGAGCGTGGTCTGATTGTCGGTTCCAGTAGCTCAGAAACGACCCAGCCTCCTGGGCTTTTCACGCACGACAGTGTCTAGGGTTTACAGAGAAATCAAACAGAAATCATCCAGTCAGCAGCAGTCATGTGGGTGAAAACAGCTTGTTGATGAGGAGAGGTCGAAGGAGAATGGCAATAACAGTGCAAGCTAACAGGTGTGCCACAAACAGGCAAGTCATGGCACAGTACAAGAGTGGAGCGCAGAACGACATCTCAGCACACACAACTCGTCGGTCCTTATCACAGATGGGCTATTGCAGCAGACGACCACACCGGGGTTCCACTCCTATCAGCTAAAAACAAGAAGAAACAATTCCTGTGGGCAGACGATCACCAACACTAGACAAATGAGGAGTGGAAAAACATTGCCTGGTCCGACGAATCCCAGTTCCTGCTGTGTCATGCTGACGGCAGAGTCAGGATTTGGCGTACGCAGCATGAGTCCATGGCGGGACAGGCTGGTGGCAATGGTGGAATAGCGTGGGAAATGTTTTCGTGGCACACGTTAGGTCCCTTGATTCCGGAGACAAAGGGGGGTCTGACCCGGGGCTAGATGGGTACCTAATGTACCTAATAAACTGGCCACTGAGTGTATAAGTGAGTACATACACACGTGCGCTAGCAAGCACATACACCTTCCACTACCCACCCTTCGGCTCTGGCACCTCCATGGGATTATGTTTGATTGACAGGAACTCTCAGCAGGCCTCCCCAGGTGAAATGATGCTAATATGGCAGCCTCAGCCCAGCTAACTCTGTCTCCTCGCTCTTTCATTTCCTCCCATGAAGCCCTGCTGCATTTCTCACAGGATTATGGGCTGGAGATGTTGCGGCCACACTGAGGCAGGCAGATTGGGAGAGCTCTCTCTCTCTCTCTCTCTCTCTCTCTCTCTCTCTCTCTCTCTCTCTCTCTCTCTCTCTCTCTCTCTCTCTCTCTCTCTCTTTCATGATGTATTTTTTTTGTCTTTCTCTCTCTAATTCTCTCTTTCCCTTTCTTTCTCTCTCTCTCTCTCTCTCTTCTCTCTTTCTTTTCTCTTCCCTATCACTGTTTCTTCCTTCATCTCTCCCTCCCTCCACTTATTTTTTCCACATCCATCTAAGAAGCTGGAAAGTGCTCTCTCTCTCTCGCTCTCTCTACTCTTGCTCTCTCTCTCCTTCTCTTGTTCACCTAATGTCTTTAATTCCATCTGGGAGGGTGATGAACTTCCAAACCTCCCTCTGCCCTCTCCCTCTCTCGTCCAGGCCAAACACCGTGGCCCTGATAGGAGCAGAAACACGCACACGCACACACACAAGCACACACACACACACATGCACACACACACGCACACACACACACACACACACACACACACACACACACACACACACACACACACACACACACACACACACACACACACACACACACACACACACACACACACACACACACACACACACACACACACACACACACACACACACACACACACACACACACACACACACACACACACACACACACACACACAAAGTATGTGAAAGTCATTCTGTCAGCTTAACCTAAGGGATAACCAGCTGCCATACAGTCAGAATGACATACAGCCACACATTGAAACACACAGTGAGAACTATCCGTGTAGAAAATGCCTAAAGCACACTTTAAAGCTATGCTGAGGATTTGTAGCAGTGCAACAGTGCTCTGAAGGCTCCACAGGCTGCAAAAGCTGTCCTGATGATCCTAGTTATCCCCATTCCCTACACTGCAGGCAGGCAGGCAGGCAGGGCTGTCTAGTTAAGGCCAGACCAGACAGGCGATGGCAGAGCAGGCCAGCGAGACGCTCATCCTGATGGGCAGTGATCCGGGCAGACAGGCTGCTTTCAGCACCACTCCGAGACAGATTAATAACCCCAGGCTCTGGAGCCACAGCAAGCCACCCCTGGGGAAATCTGTGTGTGTGTGTCTGCATGTGTGTGTGTGTGTGTGTGTGTGTGTGTGTGTGTGTGTGTGTGTGTGTGTGTGTGTGTGTGTGTGTGTGTGTGTGTGTGTGTGTGTGTGTGTGTGTGTGTGTGTGTGTGTGTGTGTGTGTGTGTGTGTGTGTGTGTGTGTGTGTGTGTGTGTGTGTGTGTGTGTGTGTGTGTGTGTGTGTGTGTGTGTGTGTGTGTGTACCCGAGGGAAATCTGAGAAAAACTAGTTGTCTTGACTAGTGGTGCAGTTTAAAAACCGCCCATTTCAGACAGGATGAATAACTATACTGAACCCCACTACACAGTACTATAGCAACATGAAAATACAGTACATTAGTAATACCAATGCATATTAGAAATATGTCCAAATGCACAAATGGCCATGCAAATGGCTATGCAAATGATTAGAACCTTTAGACACATACCATCAACAGTGCACACAGATTTCTGTTTATTATGGCTGCAGGTGCAGTATTGAATAGCTTGGATGAAAGGTGCCCAGAGGTGCCCAGAGTAAACGGCCTGCTCCTCAGTTCCAGTTGCTAATATATTATATTATATATTATATATTATATATATTATTATTAGTATTGGATAGAAAACACTCTGACGTTTCTAAAACTAGGATTCCTGGGAGTGCATTCTGATGAAGATCCTCAAAGGTAATATTTATAATGTTATTTCTGATTTCTGTCGACTCCAACATGGCGGATAAAAAAACAAATTCTGAGGGCCGTCTGTCATGGTTTGCTTTTTCTGTAAGTTTAAAAAAACATCTGACACAGGTTGCATTAAGGAGAGGTATATCTATATTTTCATGTCTAACAATTGTATTTTCATCAACATTTATAATGAGTAGTTTTTGGAACTAGTGAACGTAACGCGCCAATGTATACTGAGATTTCTTTATATAAATATGAACTTTATCAAACAAAACATACATGTATTGTGTAACATGAAGTCCTATGAGTGTCATCTGATGAAGATCATCAAAGGTTAGTGATTAATTTTATCTCTATTTGTGCTTTTTGTGACCCCTCTCTTTGGCTGGAAAAATGGCTGGGTTTTTCTGTGAGTTGGTGGTGACCTAACATAATCGTTTGTGGTGCTTTCACTGTAAAGCCTATTTGGAATCGGACACTGTGGTGGGATTAACCTGTTGAGTGTAGGGGGCAGTATTTTGATGTTTGGATGAAAAACGTACCAAATGAAACTGCCTATTTCTCAGGCCCAGAATCTAGAATATGCATATATTAGGATTAGGATAAAAACACTCTAAAGTTTCCAAAACTGTCAAAATTTTGTCTGTGAGTATAACAGAACTGATATTGCAGGTGAAAACCTGAGTGCCTAAGAGAAATTAATCTCCCTGTTCCATTGCATGCCTTCCCTCCATTTAAAGGGATATCAACCATGTTCCTTTTCCTATGGCTTCCACATGGTGTGAACAGTCTCTAGACATAGTTTCAGGCTTTTATTCTGAAAAATGAGCGAGAACGATCATATCGAGTCAGTGGATGGCTGGGTGCCAGCAGAGTTTTGCAATGCGCAACAGCTTGGAGCAGACATTTTCTCTCTCTCTCATGTTGAAAAGCTACGGTCCGGTTGAAATATTGTTGATTATTTATTGTAAAAACAACCTGAGGATTGATTCAAAAAAAATTTTTTGACATGTTTCTACGAACTTTACGGATACTATTTGGAATTTTAGTCTGCCCGTCATGACCTGCACGAGCCTGTGGATTTCTGAACAAAACGTGCCAACCAAATGGAGGTATTTGGATATAAAAATAATCTTTATCGAATAAAAAGAACATTTATTATGTAACTGGGAGTCTCGTGAGTGCAAACATCTGAAGATCATCAAAGGAAAGCGATTAATTTGATTGCTTTTCTCACTTTCGTGACCAATCTACTTTGCTGCTAGCTGTTTGTAATGTTTTGTCTGCTGAGAGAGATTTCCCAACATAAACGCTTGGATAGCTTTTGCTGTAAAGCTTTTTTGAAATCTGACACGCCAGGTGGATTAACAACAAGCTACGCTGTGTTTTGCTATACTGCACTTGTGATTTCATGAAAATTAAATATTTTTAGTAATTTAATTTGAATTTGGCGCTCTGCAATTCAGCGGATGTTGACGAAAATGATCCCGCTAACGGGATGTGTGCGCCAAGAAGTTAACAACAAGATGACCTTTAAAACGGTATAAGATACATGTATGTTTGAGGAATTTTAATTATGAGATTTCTGTTGTTTTGAATTTGGCGTCCTGCACTTTCACTGGCTGTTGTCATATCGATCCCGTTAACTGGATTGCATCCCTAAGACGTTTTAATTGACAGGCATGTAGGAAATTCAGAAAGATTCACTCACACTTCACCCACAGTGCAACCTCCAATCTGTGGCTGACACTGTAAGAGGCAGACTAAATGGTTGATTGGCAATTAGTTTTTTATATTTGGGCTAGAAAACACCTTCTGCTCACACGTACACACAAATGCATGCGCGCATACGCGCACACACACACACACACACACAATGAGAGAGGGAATTCCTGTGCGCTAGGTATGAAGTGCTGTCTCGCCGGGGCAGAAATCCCCTCCATTAAAGTGTAATTGAAGGCAACCAGAAGCCAGGGCCGATGATGGATGAGGTGCCCAAAAGGAGGAGAGCATACTGGGGGAAAGGAGGAGCTCAGACCCCCCACATCCACACCATATCCACCTCCAGCTCCACCTTCATACAGCTGAATTAAAAAGAGGGCAATCAGCAAACTGCACAGCCACACGGAGAATTTCAAAGCACAGTACAGGAGCAGGATCTTAATTTGGGCCTGTCTTCTAAAGCAGGAAAATAATCCTGCAGCGACAGGAAATGTGAATGATTATTTTCGTAAATGGAAATGACAAACTTCAGGAGCCTTCTGTTGTCCTGCAACAGGGTGATCAAGTGAATATCTGTAGCACACACAGATTTCTAAAGAGATCCTTGTGTGTATATATACACGCAAATGCAAGCAACCGATGCACACACATGTACCCGAGCTCAAAAACAGGCCCTGCCACACGCACGCACACACCTGTGGACAAACACATGCAAAAGCGCAGTGCCCTCCCTCTTTTGACAGGAAATTGACAGAAGAAAGGTGAGTGATTTACTGTCGCCAGCCCATGGAAACACCCCATTGGAAATCACCCTATATCAGAGTACCAACAGCTGTCATTAACATAGCCCAAAATCAAAGAGAACACACACACGAACACACACCAACACTAAAGCGAAGACAATAAAAACATAAAGGATGTCTGGAATCCATGTAGACTTGTACAGAACACGCAGCGCCTTTTCATCTGATGCCAAGGATAGATTGATAAACATCGGCCTGCGCACGAAAACACACATAGGCCTGTGCACGGAGTATTAGCTGTTACAGAAATACTATTACATTGTTCTTCTAATCTCTCTTGACCACCTTTTCTCACTTGACCCAGTTTTCTGACTCTCACTCCCTCCCGTTTTCTCTCTCCCTCCTTCCCTCCCTCCCTTAGGTTACAGGTCTCCTGCCAAGAGCAGAGTCTAGTTTAGAGGAGTGTTCTCATTTAATGACTGTTCGTTCCGTCCACAAGGCCAATTCTTCTGTCATCTGCTCCTTGCCCAGCCTCTCCTTCTCCTCCCCCCTGCTCCGGGCCAAAGTGTCCTCTCCTCCTCCTCTCCGAAAAAGT
This sequence comes from Oncorhynchus gorbuscha, assembly GCF_021184085.1. NCBI lineage: Eukaryota > Metazoa > Chordata > Actinopteri > Salmoniformes > Salmonidae > Oncorhynchus > Oncorhynchus gorbuscha. The sequence goes on along the minus strand of NC_060175.1, from coordinate 67,756,870 downwards.
GTCAGAGGAAGAAACAAAGCTGTTCAAACTTTGGGATACTAAAAGCAGTAACCAGAGAGAGAGAGAGAGAGAGAGAGAGAGAGAGAGAGAGAGAGAGAGAGAGAGAGAGAGAGAGAGAGAGAGAGAGAGAGAGAGAGAGAGAGAGAGAGAGAGACACAGAGAGAGAGAGAGAGAGAGAGAGAGAGAGAGAGAGAGAGAGAGAGAGAGAGAGAGAGAGAGAGAGAGAGAGAGAGAGAGAGAGAGAGAGAGAGAGAGAGACAGAGACAGAGACAGAGACAGAGAGAGAGACAGAGAGAGAGACAGAGACACAGAGAGAGAGAGACACAGAGAGAGAGAGAGAGAGAGAGAGAGAGAGAGAGAGAGAGAGAGAGAGAGAGAGAGAGAGAGAGAGAGAGAGAGAGAGAGAGAGAGAGAGAGAGAGAGAGAGCAATACTTCCTTTCTTCTTAACCCTGATTTAGACACTGGGTAAAGACACATTAGTGACTGCCAGTACCCTACTCTAAGTACATCCACAGTGGGACAGTCCACAAAGTACAGACATACACATCCTGTTCCCATTGCCTTTCTCAGACATACTCACTCATTTCCAGTTCACCTAGATACACTGTGCCTTCTATGCGACAAGCTGGCTTATGTGCTCTCACTAACTGGAACTGTAGCTGTCTTTTACTGTTGAACCACCTGAGCATCCATGAAACAGTCAGAGAACATTCTAGTACGTTCCTGACCTACGTACTGTACCTGTCACTAATCGAGACCACTACATCTAGTAAAGAATCCAGAGAGGGCCAGTAAAGTCAGTATTCAACCTCCATCCATGTCTAAGGAGGTCGGGAAATTATGTGGAAACCAGCCACTAGGGGCAACAGCGAGTGCTGTTGGTGTGGACAGGGATGTAGGTGTGGACAGGGATGGCTGATAAGTATAAGTATAAGTATCAGCATTAGTATAAGTATAAGCATCTGCCAATGGTTCAAATCCAGCAATAGAACGTATTTTGTTGTTGTTGTTTTTTTAAGCCTATCACAAACTTGAACTTTTACCTTAACCATCTGCAGTTAATGCCTAAACTTAACCTTAAACACGTTTGACGTTTGAGAAACATGGGATGAACGTCTAATTCTGACGTGAGACTGTGAGAGCTGGTTGAGTAAAGTAGACTATCCCACCGCTGACTAGAATAGCTAGTGTAGTAGAGTAGAGGTTCCATCCCAACTGGCCGATGTGTCACTCACTCAGGCACACACAGCTGATGAGAATAGCTAGTGTAGTACAGTAGAGGTTCCATCCCAACTGGCCGATGTGTCACTCACTCAGGCACACACAGCTGATGAGAATAGCTAGTGTAGTACAGTAGAGGTTCCATCCCAACTGGCCGATGTGTCACTCACTCAGGCACACACAGCTGATGAGAATAGCTAGTGTAGTACAGTAGAGCTTCCATCCCAACTGGCCGATGTGTCACTCACTCAGGCACACACAGCTGATGAGAATAGCTAGTGTAGTACAGTAGAGCTTCCATCCCAACTGGCCGATGTGTCACTCACTCAGGCACACACAGCTGATGAGAATAGCTAGTGTAGTACAGTAGAGCTTCCATCCCAACTGGCCGATGTGTCACTCACTCAGGCACACACAGCTGACTAGAATAGCTAGTGTAGTACAGTAGAGCTTCCATCCCAACTGGCCGATGTGTCACTCACTCAGGCACACACAGCTGATGAGAATAGCTAGTGTAGTACAGTAGAGCTTCCATCCCAACTGGCCGATGTGTCACTCACTCAGGCACACACAGCTGACTAGAATAGCTAGTGTAGTACAGTAGAGCTTCCATCCCAACTGGCCGATGTGTCACTCACTCAGGCACACACAGCTGCTGTTGTTTTTGTGGGATTCCCCCGCTCTGACTCTCTGTTTCTCTTACTCTTTCATTCTTTCTCTTTCCATTTACTTTTCCCTCCCATCTCTGACTGTCTCTCCCTCTTTCACTCCAGCCATTCTTCTCTTTCTCTTTCTAAACGATCCGTGTCCTAAGGGTAAAAGAGGGGAAAGAAGTACCACACTCCCAAACATAAAAATACTTATTGGGGGGGAAAACACAGTAATGAAAGTTTTATTTTTCCATAGTAAACTCTTTCTTTACCTAACATAAACATACAGTACACGGCTCTGACCGCAGGCTTATAAAACCATAAAATATAATTGGATGCACACGACCTCACATAACCCTATGACAAAGCTGGCCAGGGGAACATTGAGGACACATTCTTGGGTTAACTCTGTGCAGCGACATACAGCGAGCATGGCTTGCATCCTGTTGGACAGGCAAACCACAGCGCTGCAGAACTCAACGTGGGACTGGTAATCAATCACAGGTCTCTTCTATCACAGACAACACACATTTTACCAGACAGGGTGACATACAGGAGCAATAAGGGCACGTCGGCGAGCTTTTTGCCTAGTCGGCTCTGGGATTTGAACCAGTGACCTTTCAGTTACTGGCGCAATGCGCTTAACCTCTACGCTACCTGCTGCCTCATATGGGCAACAAACGTCTGACCTGGTGGCAGATGCAGCTTAAGGCACACGGTCTGACCTGGTGGCAGATGCAGCTTAAGGCACACGGTCTGACCTGGTGGCAGATGCAGCTTAAGGCACACGGTCTGACCTGGTGGCAGATGCAGCTTAAGGCACACGGTCTGACCTGGTGGCAGATGCAGCTTAAGGCACACGGTCTGACCTGGTGGCAGATGCAGCTTAAGGCACACGGTCTGACCTGGTGGCAGATGCAGCTTAAGGCACACGGTCTGACCTGGTGGTAGATGCAGCTTAAGGCACACGGTCTGACCTGGTGGCAGATGCAGCTTAAGGCACACGGTCTGACCTGGTGGCAGATGCAGCTTAAGGCACACGGTCTGACCTGGTGGCAGATGCAGCTTAAGGCACACGGTCTGACCTGGTGGTAGATGCAGCTTAAGGCACACGGTCTGACCTGGTGGCAGATGCAGCTTAAGGCACACGGTCTGACCTGGTGGTAGATGCAGCTTAAGGCACACGGTCTGACCTGGTGGCAGATGCAGCTTAAGGCACACGGTCTGACCTGGTGGCAGATGCAGCTTAAGGCACACGGTCTGACCTGGTGGTAGATGCAGCTTAAGGCACACGGTCTGACCTGGTGGCAGATGCAGCTTAAGGCACACGGTCTGACCTGGTGGTAGATGCAGCTTAAGGCACACGGTCTGACCTGGTGGCAGATGCAGCTTAAGGCACACGGTCTGACCTGGTGGCAGATGCAGCTTAAGGCACACGGTCTGACCTGGTGGCAGATGCAGCTTAAGGCACACGGTCTGACCTGGTGGTAGATGCAGCTTAAGGCACACGGTCTGACCTGGTGGTAGATGCAGCTTAAGGCACACGGTCTGACCTGGTGGCAGATGCAGCTTAAGGCACACGGTCTGACCTGGTGGTAGATGCAGCTTAAGGCACACGGTCTGACCTGGTGGCAGATGCAGCTTAAGGCACACGGTCTGACCTGGTGGCAGATGCAGCTTAAGGCACACGGTCTGACCTGGTGGCAGATGCAGCTTAAGGCACACGGTCTGACCTGGTGGCAGATGCAGCTTAAGGCACACGGTCTGACCTGGTGGCAGATGCAGCTTAAGGCACACGGTCTGACCTGGTGGTAGATGCAGCTTAAGGCACACGGTCTGACCTGGTGGCAGATGCAGCTTAAGGCACACGGTCTAAAGCTGAGTAAATACATCACCTAATCATCTCTAAACACCTGTAGGGCTGTAGGACAGACTTCTGGGGGAAAGGGGACTGGAGTCCCAGACACAGACAGACAGACAGACAGACAGACAGACAGACAGACAGACAGACAGACAGACAGACAGACAGACAGACAGACAGACAGACAGACAGACAGACAGACAGACAGACAGACAGACAGACAGACAGACAGACAGACAGACAGACAGACAGACAGACAGACAGACAGACAGACAGACAGACAGACAGACAGACAGACAGACTCATATGGGATATCCGTAGAGGAAGCCTAAAGAGGGATGACAAATGCACACAGAGGGAAAGATGGATACTGATACAGGGAGGGATAGAAAGATGGCCCAAAGGAATAAGCACAGGAACGAGGAATAGCTCTTCTCACAAATCACCTCTCCCCCCCCCTCTCTCTTTCCTCCTCCGCTCACAAACACACCGTCACCTGCACAATCCATTGAGCCAAGATAAAAGAGATACTTGCCAACTGCCAATCACATATAATGGGGGCCTCAACTTGAGCCAATGGGAGGGACGGATGTCTTAATAAATCTGCGTTGAAGTGGCCCTGAGGGGGAACAGAGGATAGGCTGGGATTACCTCTTCCTAAAACCACTGGAGCATTTAAAACAAACACACACTCATACCGACGACAACATACATGCACTGACACACACATACACGCACTTCCTATGACCGTGGTGACTAATGAGTGGAATTGTGACTTGACCGTACAAGGCCATGGTCTGGTCTGACCGCTCCTCGTCGTTCCCTCACGGTTACCCCATAGAAGTGTGTTTGCGTTACGGCGTTCGACCACCACTGTGGAGCTGAACAGTAGGGTGCCATGGTCAAGGTTCAACCAGCTCAATCCAACCATACGGTCAAAGCAACTCATTCCCCTGCTGCAATGCTGCAACGCATGCTGGCAGAGCGGGGACGGCCCACGGAGTCCCAAACCTTTCCTGCCCCTAATCCCAAGCCCAACTCTCACCGCCTCAACCCCCCCTACACCCCCTGATACTGACCTCTACCTGCACATACAGTAGACCCACCCACCCCACCCCACCCATGCTCTCCACATGAGTGACTCACAGAGACAGACACGCATGCCGGAACCCTGGGATCCTAAATGGAATCTGAGACAGTTGCTCTCTGAGGGCCAAACCAGAAGTTACGTTTCTCCATTTCTCCAGGTTTGGTCAAATAGAGAACGGAGAGACACGCACGTTACACATGCCTGCGCACATTCACACACGCAGCCACACACACAAAGAGAGAGAGAGAGAAAGAGAGAAAGAGAGAGCCAGCCACGGTAGGGTCTGGTGTCCCAGACACAGAGACAGACAGGGGAGTGGGACAGGGGGTGGGACAGGGGGACAGGGACAGGGGACAGGGCTATTAGTGCTATTAGTCTCTGTAATAAAAACAATACAATCCACCAGACGCTAATTGACTTTTTAACTGGGCCTATACTGTAATTAACCGTTACAATGAATCCTGCTAATTCCGTCCCAATGTATCTCTTCTATTGTCTAGTCAATTCAGTCAATATGAGACACAATGGTCATACTATTTCATGGTTATTTCCACATAGAAAACATTCTTATTTTGCAGTTAGTTCTGGAGTAAATTCACATATTTGACCTGAGTGGGAATATATGATTTAGTGTCGTGTTGCATAAGGTTATGTCATACATGTTGCCTAGACAGACTCCTAGAAATGAATGGTATATCTATTCACCCAGGGCTGACAAACAGCAAAAGAACGTCGTCTAAGCTGGAACACTGGCACGAGCCCATAGCAAATGAATGGAATCGAATGTTCGCGGAGCCTGTTTGGACTGGAGTGATGCTTAGAATTCCATTTCGTCTAAATGGCACAAAACAAAAATATTTTCCCACTACAATCTGTTCGTCGGACGAAACAGGAGGGAAAAAAAAAACAACGACTCGTGTGGAAAGTAAACATCCGCACCTCGGTGGTGTCAAACCGTGCTTATGTCTACGTAATGAGAAAGTAGGGAGAAAATGAAAACGTCTGACTATCTCTGGTCTAGTGATCATTGACAAATGAGCCCGCTGCCCAGACTTACATAATTACAAAGAGGAGATTCTCCTGATTCAAATGGTGCCCGACTTCAAAAAGTCTAAATATACACATTGTGAGATATTTGGCAAAATAGACAGACATGCCTCTCCATAGGAAAACGATGGGAGGAGCTTGGACAATAGGCTGGGAATAGAACGTCCAGAAAGCGAGTTGATGCCACTGTGCTCAATAGAACTAATAGGAGCTGGCAGGGTGAAAGGTGCCCTAAAATACGGCCTGTTTCTTTCGTGATTACTTCAAAACGACGGCAAGCAGCTGGGACATATGGTCATATTATGAACCTGGGCTCCACGGCGGATGCAACAAACTAGTTTTGATGAGAAAAAGCTTTGTTAAAAATGTCATGTGTCCAGCCTATTAATGCTCCATTCACGAGACAGACCAGACGGACAATAGGGTATCAATATGCGGCGTGGGAAACACAGTTAACACACACACACACACACACACAGAGAGAGAGAGAGATACAAATTAATATTCAAACATTATTTACACAGAACAAAGCATACATGAACAGTTAGTGTCTACGGAGGAAAGTAAATGGAGTGTCCCATGTTTCCATTGAAGACCCCACGGAGCTGCTGATAACCAAGGCTGGACCCAGGTAGAGGGGAGAGGGGTACCTCCATCTGCCTCCACACGGTACTGAAGGCTGAGCCTCTAGTCATTACGGACCTGGGGCTGCTCAAGAAAGTCTGCTGTTCGATAGAGTGAGATTAGAGAGTGAAGGGCTTTGATAGTGCTAAAGGTTTACCACCACTAGATTGTGTAGTATGGAACACGTTGGATAGATAAGGTTACCTTAGTCATTTCATCAGAGGGGATCATTGATCCCCTCCCTATGCCACGTGTATAGGTGATTACTGGGAGGGGTACACAGACTGTGGATGAAGGCTTAGCAACTGGTAATGAGACTGTGTGTGGCACTGCCACAGTTGACAGTGCGTATTGCATACACGCACACACACACATAGACACACATTTACACACACACACATGTACACACACACGCTACAGCCTGACAGCTTGGAGAGAAACAGCAGGAGTGGTTACACCAGCAGGCTGCTCAGAACGACAGGATTAGAGGGTATCGTCTGTCACAGAGACAGACAGACACACACACCTAGTCACATAAACACACACACCTAGTCACACACACACACACACACACACACACACACACACACACACACACACACACACACACACACACACACACACACACACACACACACACACACACACACACACACACACACACACACACACACACACACACACACACACACACACACACACACACACACACACACACACACACACAGAAAGAGACAGAGAGAGACCAGTAGCTGATAGGTGCAGTGAGAATGCTGACTCCACAGTAAAACAGAGGGAGGCAGAGAGTGAGACAGAGAGTGGCCCAGGCCGGTCCTGCCCTCCAGAATGCCTGCTGTGTATGGAAGCTTATTCGAAGGATGCAGGCTGGAATTCATTTAATTGTCTAAACTCGGTCTTCATGCCCACCTCCATCAAAATGTATCACACTGGTCTTTGTTCTCTCCTTCCCTGGGCCTTCCTGGCACCTCAGCCTCCCCTCAGCTTCCACTCAGGCTGGCTGTGTGTGCCTCCTGCTGGGGTTGGCTGTATTACTGGCCTGTAGATTCCTGCTCTGCTTCCAGTTGCACCTCTTATACTCAGATCTACTTCCCCAGGGCTGGGCCTCCCTGACGGGCCTATTAGAGCTGTGTGTGTGTGTCCGTGTGTGTTATGTATTGAGTAACAGAGGGTTCTCTACAGTCTTAGAATAAAGGGTTCCAAAGGGAGTTTTCGGCTGTCCCAACAGGATAAGCCATTTTGGTTCCAGGTAGAACCCTTTTCTGGTCCCAGAGAACCCTTTTGGGTTCTTCAAAGTCCTTTAAAGGGTTCTCTTATGGGGACAGCAGAAGTACCCTTTTAGGGTCTAGATAGCACCTTTCTTTCTAAGATTGTAGGTACAGCTCTATTAGATCCCGATGATAAAAGCTATAGACAGGACACACAACAGTTGAAACACTCCACTGACACACTGACACACCTATACAGTACATACACATACCACAGACTTCCACTCATATGTAAGAAGATATCTTGACACACATAGAACACACACACACACACACACACACACACACACACACACACACACACACACACACACACACACACACACACACACACACACACACACACACACACACACACACACACACACACACACACACACACACACACACACACACACACACACACACACATACACACACACACATCGACTGGCACAGACACACAGGCGACAGGTCAGCACCTGACACCCAAATCAGATGTCACTAATTATTTACGCTGCCTACCTCCATCCCACTGAGAGTGTATATTTCACCTTCACCTAGCGTAAGAGCCTATTCGCCCACATGATGCAGAACAGCACACAATGATTCACTTCTCAAATAGAAGAACCTTTCAGCTCCTAACCTCTTGTCCCACATCTCTGTGTCTCTGTCTCTGATTTCAGAAGGGGGATGTTCGCAGTAACAGCGTTATGTGTTCTCCCCTTCTCTGTCCATTCCTTCTGTTCTCCTGCTCTGGCTTCTCAACCATGTTCCATTATTTAGAACCTGGAGGGTTTGTGTTAGGGTGGGACACACGCGCGCGCGCACACACACACACACACACACACACACACACACACACACACACACACACACACACACACACACACACACACACACACACACACACACACACACACACACACACACACACACACACACACACACACACACACACACACACACACACACACACACACACACACACACAGCCCCGTGCTCCCTGATGATCTGACACACATTAACTAATGCATAGAGACGGTCCAGCAAGATTATGTACAATGACCTTTTGGTGTCCGGATCTGAGAGGAGGGCTGGAATTAAGAGCAGGGTTTGGATCAGCAGACCTCCTCTCTTCTTCCATCTCTCTTTTACCGTCTGGGATGTTACTCGGTTTCTTCCCCCATTTCACATTGTCTCACTATGCCAACTCTATCTGAAGACACCGGAGTTTGCAGTGTTTCATGTGTGTCTATGTGTGAACATCAGTGGGTGTCGACGTGAATTGATGGGTCTGAAGTTAAATAAGAGACACTAAGCAGAAGAATGATGATGTTAACCCTTCCCCTCCCTGTGCCCTGCAGGTAAGTGGGACAGACAGGTGATGAGAGGCCCCAGAGTGGAGGGAGGAATTGGTGGAGGTTGGGAGGGAGGGAGGTGGGCTCTCACCTGTCCATGGTGGGCTCTGCTTTATGTCAGTGTGTGAGAGGAGATCCAGAGAGCCTATAAAAGTCAACCTCTTCTGAGTAAAGGGAAGGGTGTGTCTCCGTGGGATGGTATGCCTACAGTTTGTGGGTAAGTAAAGGAGCGGATAGGTAAATAAAAAGGTGCTATTTGGAACCTAAAAGAGTTCTTCAGTTGTACCCATACACTCTCAAAACAAGGGTTCTTCTAAGGTCCTCAAAGTTCCTTGAAGAACCTTAGGTTTGTTGGCTCTGAAAAATGCCCCCGGTTCTTCCGAGAACCCCAGGAGGAACTTCTTTAGTTGGTGGGGCTTCTTCCAGGACCCTAACTGAAACTGGTTTTGAATTTGAGATGACAGCAGGTGCGGCACTTAACTGAAAAATGTAAAGATCTCCTCGATGTAAGGTAAGGTTTCTCCATTGTCGGATCAAAATTTATATTGTTTTAAGATGATACCATCTATCTTTTTCATATTTGTGCACAATGGCAGTGTTGTTTGACACTTTGTCCCTTTTTAAACGTGTTTAGAAAAACAGAAAATGGACACAATTCAATGAATATCAATCAACAAAGAGGTAAGAATATGTTAAAGGCTACTGTATAGCTGCATTGGTTGCAGATGACTGAACTGTTCTCTTTGTGTGTGTCTGAGTCTGCAGGTATACTGATGAGGAGTCACGCAAAGTTATGTTCAATTGATATTGGTATCTTGTGCAGATCACATATATCATCTACAGTTAACTTTGGTTTCTCTAAACGCTTATAGGACTCCGTCACATCAGCCATCTTCCTCCTCTCTGACCGCTTCAACGAAAATCCCAGAGGCCTATACATTATGGACAAGGTACAGTGCATTCGGAAAGTATTCAGACCCCTTGACTTTTTCCATATTTTGTTACGGCACACCTGTATTTGGGGAGTTTCTCCCATTATTCTCTGCAGATCCACTCAAGCTCTGTCAAGTTGGATGGGGAGCGTCGTTGCACAGCTATTTTCAGGTCTCTCCAGAGATGTTCGATCTAGTTCAAGTCCTGGCTTTGGCTGGGCCACTCAAGGACATTCAGAAACTTGTCCTGAAGCCACTCCTGCATTGTCTTGGCTGTGTGCTTAAGGTCGTTGTCCTGTTGGAAATAGTAAAGATGGTGCCGGTAAACATGGCAGCTCTGTCGCTGTCTCTTAAGCAACTTGGCAACATATATATTTGTGTGTGTGTGTTATTTATTACATTATTAGCCCAGAACGTTTTTTGTGTTATTACACACAGCCGGAAAAAAAACGTTTCGAATCAAAGCGGCGGTAACTCACCAGCATTACAATGAGGAATACGATTCTCGAATTGCATACTTTGTTCGTACCCACCAGGGCAATTGAACTTATCCCAGAGGCTGCTCCAAGACGCCACCGGCAGAGAAGAACTATTCGGAGTGGACTTCTAGTCCGACTCAGGGGGCACGCACAACACCCACCACTTCCGAGTATAACACTCACTAATGTTCAGTCTCCTTCCATATAGGAGACTGAATGTCCCTGATGTCTCCTTCCAGAGAGGAGTGTTGTGTCCCCGTCCATATAGCCAGCTGGGTTCTCAGTACATCACACAGACAGGAATAAAGAGCTCTCCAGGAAGAACAAAGGCGGTGGTGTTTGTTTCATGATTAACTACTCATGGTGTGATTGTGATAACGTACAGAAACTCGACCTAGAATACCTCACAATCAAATGCCAACCATACTTCCTCCCAAGATAATTATCTTTGGTTATAGTCACAGCCATGTATATTCCCGCTCAAGCCGATACCATGATGGCCCTCAAGGAACTACACTGGACTTTGTGCAAACTGGAAACCACATATCATGACAAAGCAAAGCAAATTTGAGGAAAACGCTACCGAAGTTCTATCAACACATTGACTGTAGTACTCGCGCTGGAAAAAATGCTCGACCACTGCTACATCCCCTAACCCACCTAAACCAGAAACTGTGGATAGATGGCAGCATTTGCACAAAATTGAAAGTGCGAACCACCGCATTAAACCATGGCAAGGTAACTGGGAATATGGTCGAATACAAACAGTAAGGGAATCAAACGGGCAAAACGTCAGTACGGAGACAACGGGAATTTAACGGCTCAGACACGAAACGTATGTGGCAGACTCTACAGACAATTACGGATTACCCATGTCACGGACACCAGTGCCTTGCTCCCAGACAAGCTGAACACCTTCTTCGCCCGCTTTGAGGATAACACAGTGCCACCGTCGCGGCCCACTCCCAAGGACTGTGGGCTCTTGTTCTCCGTGGCCAACGTGAGAAAGACATTTAAGTGTGTCAACCCTCGCAAAGCCGCAATCCCACATGGCATCGCTAGCCGTGTCCTCAGAGCATGCTCAGATCAGCTGGCTGGAGTGTTTACAGACGTATTCAATCTCTCCCTATCCCAGTCTGCTGTCCCCACTTGCTTTAAGATGTCCACCATTTTTCCTGTACCCAAGAAATAAAAGGTAACTGAACTATGCACTCACTTCTGTCATCAAATGCTTTGAGAGGCTAGTTAAAGATCATATCACCTCTACCTTACCTGACACCCTAGACCCACTTCAATTTGCATATCACCCCAATAGATGCACAGACGATGCAATCGCATTGCACTGCACACTGCCCTATCCATAGTACCCTCCAAGCTCATCATTAAGCTCAGAGAGGGGACCCAGGAAAATAACCTCTCACTAAACGTCAACAAAACAAAGGAGCTGATCGTGGACTTCAGGAAACAGCAGACAAAGCATGCCTCTACCCACATCGACGGGACCGCAGTGGCTTCAAGTTCCTCGGCGTACACATCACTGACAATCTGAAATGGTACACCCACACAGACAGTGTGGTGAAGAAGGTGCAACAGCACCTCTTTAAACGCAGGAGGCTGAAGAAATTTGGCTTGGCCCCTAAGACCTTCCCAAACCCTTACAGATGTACAATTGAGAGCATCCTGTCGGGCTGTATCCTGTCGGGCTGTATCGGTGCAGTGGCCTGGTACGGCCACTGCACCGCCCGCAACCACAGGGCTCTCCAGAGGGTGGTGCGGTCTGCACAATGCATCACTGGGGACACACTGCTTGCCTTCCAGGATACGTATAGCACCCGATGTCACAGGAAGGCCAAATTGATCATCAAGGACATCAACCACCCGAGCCACGGTTCGTTCATCCCACTACCATCCAGAAGGTGAGGTCAGTACAGGTATATCAAAGCTGGGATTAAGAGACTGAAAAACAGCTTCTTCGGCTACCACCCGATTATTCAACCCTCCACCTTAGAGGCTGCTGTCCCATAGACATAGACATGGAATCAATAGTCACTTTGATAATGGAAAACTAGTCACTTAAATAATGTTTACATACTGCTTTACTCATTTCATACGTATATACTGTATTCTATTGTACTGTATTTTAGTCAATGCCAATCCGACATTGCTCGTTCTAATATTTATATTTATTAATTCCATTCTTTTACTTGTAGATATTTGTGTATGGTTGTGAATTCTTAGATACTACTGCACTGTTGGAGCTAGGAACACAAGCATGTCGCTACATCCACAATAACATCTGGTAAAAATGTGTACAGTATGTGACCAATAAAATTTGATTTAAACCTTCGCCCCAGTCTGAGGTCCTGAGTGCTCTAGAGCAGGTTTTCATGAAGGATCTCTCTGTACTTAGTTCCGTTCATCTTTCCCACGATCCTGACTAGTCTCCCACACCCTGCAGCTGAAAAACATCCCCACAGCACGATGCTGCCACCACCATGCTTCACCGTAGGGATGGTGCCAGTTTTCCTCCAGATGTGATGCTTGGCAATTAGGCCAATGAGTTTAATCTTGGTTTCATTAGACCAGAGAATCTGGTTTCTCATGGTCTGAGTCCTTTCGGTGTCTTTTGGCAAACTCCAAGCGGGCATGTGCCTTTTACAGAGGAGCAGCTTCTATCTGGCCACTCTACCATAAAGGCCTGATTGGTGGAGTGCTGCAGAGATGGTTGTCCTCCCATCTCAACAGAGGAACTCTGGAGCTCTTTCAGAGTGATCATCAGGTTCTTGGTCGCCTCCCTGACCAAGGCCCTTCTCCCTCGAGTGCTCAGTTGGGCCAGCTCTAGGAAGAGTCTTGTTGTTTTCAAATTTCTTCCATTTAAAGATGGTGGAGGCCACTGTGTTCTTGGGGACCTTCAATACTGCATAATTTTTTCCCCAGATCTGTGCCATGACACAATCCTGTCTCGGAGCTCTACGGACAATTCCTTCAACCTCATGGCTTGGTTTTTGGTCAACAGTGGGACCTTATATAGATAGGTGGACTCCAATCAAGTGTAGAAACAGCTCTAGGATGATCAATGGAAACAGGATGCACCTGAGCTCTATTTCAAGTCTTATAACAAAGAATACATATGTAAATAAGGTTTATTTGGAATACATCTGCAAAAATGTTAATAAATGTTTCATTATGGAGAATTGTGTGTAGATTGATGAGGAACATCAATTTTAGAATAAGGCTGAAACGTAACAACATTTGGAAAAAGTGTTGAAAAACATCAAAAGTTTTTTTCATCCACATTTACAACAAAAACCAAGGTATGAATACCGCCACGTGCACGTTTCCTTTTCATCATCTATTTGATTACTATTTTGGGGATTCACACACTTCACCCTCCCTACACCTCTGACGAATATAACAGGAAACGTGTTCAATCACCACGCACAGCAAAATGATTCTGCCTATGGACACGGAGAACATCAACATGTTAACATCAACACGCCGGAGGATAAACCCATTGGACTTGGGGCTCCGCTGGGAGTTTACCTCTCTTTGGTTTATTCTGCTTTGCCACTAAAACCATACTAAACGCTGACATCTAAAATATTGTGTTATTGTTGCTACTGTTATGCGTAATATTATTAATAATAGGGGAGGGGGAAGTTAAAAAATGTTCCCCAAAAGGGCCTTCAAAAGTTTCTTCGGGGATCCATTAAAATAGGTTCTTTGAAGAATCATTTTAAAGGGCTGTTTGGAGAATTTATAGCGCTTCCCCCAAAGTTTCAATCTGAAGAACCCGTAAAGGATACTCCGGGAAACCTTTCAGAGTGTAGGAGAGTGTAGGTAGAATCCTTTTAGTTCCAGGTAGAACCTTTTTGGGTTCCATGTAGAACACTTTCTATAGAGGGTTCTACTTGGAAATAAAAAGGGCTCTAACTGGAACCAAAAAGGGTACCCTTTTTTCCTGGAGTGTATGCATGCATCTGGTTAGAATTTACAGTTACCGCAACAAGAGTTACATGATTATTTCTGGGAATGCAAATAAGAGTGTGTGTAGTGTTGCATGAGTTTGTTGAGAGGTATGTATGTGAAACTGACTGTGTTGTCAGATGACTCTGAAGGCTATTTGTTAGTCAACTTCTCTATAATTAGATACATCCTGTCATTAATTGTTGCCCTAGAAGACTAAAGACTAAATAAACCCTTGCTTATCAGAATAATGTCATACAGTGACAGACTGAATGCTTCAATCTAGTTGCCATCGGTAAAGTTAAGTTCTCTCTTTCCTCCTTCTTCGCTGTTTTTTTTTCGCACCGCAAAGACGTTTAGGCACCGCAGAGTAAATTCATTAACTCAACAAAACAAAAAAACTGGAAATATTTTCCGAGCAAAATATTCAAATGATATCAGTTTGACTGGTTTTAAGTACACTTAAAGCCATTAAAACAACCCAACATGTTTCTGATAAGATTTCAGTTCGGCTTGGATGCATATTTTATGTGGTGGAAACACTATCAGCTTTTATATTGCTGATAAAAGATAGCACCTTTACAGACGATCCCTAACCAAGCATCCATTTTCTCGAGATTCTGAAAGAAATACATATTTTTTTCTCCACATCTGTTCCCGAGTCAAAATGTACATTTGGTGTATAATTTTACTTCAAGAAGCCCTTCATTCTGCAGGAGTTAAACATAACTTAGTCGGGCACTGCTATCATCCTGTTTTACCATTTAACTAAATCTTTCAGAAGTATTATACTACTGTTCTGGCCATTCTATTTATTTTCAAATCTCAATTTCACAGCTTTTCTCTTATTGAATTAAACTCCAACATTGTCTTTTTTTTTGCCTCAGTGGATCCACGTAAAACAAATTCAGCCCAAGTTCACAAAAGTATTTGACGCGCTACAGTCATGCCCTAAAGCTTAGGCTACGCACTAACGGCAGATAAGAATGATACATGTATGGATTTTTAATGCATTGTTTTCTCTTTATTCAACACGCACGCCCGCCACCCCTTCATCCAAACAATATATCATGACCCTAAACCCACCCCGCCCAGCAGATATAACCACAGGGAGCGTGGGTTATGAGTCAACCCCCACATCACTAATGACCTCCAGTGGAAGTCATCATTCAGAGTACTAAAGGTCTATCAGGGGGAGAGGTTAAAGGTGAAGGGATGCGATGTTTGTTTGGCTAACTCTGGGAGGATACACACTAGGACCTGCTCCCTCCACTCTATCAGACACCCACTCTGTCCATCCCTATTTACCACAGGGAACGAGGCGGAACGACAGGATGAACACAATGACCAAACTCAGGCTGGGAAGGGATATAAGCTGGGCTGGAAAAGCCTGCGACAACACACCTCTAATCAATCTGTCGCTGTCCCCTCTCCTCCCTGTTCTCCCTCATTCCTCTCCTCCTCAACACTTCCCAGTGCATCCGTCAGCAGTCAAATTCCTCACACAAGCAATCCATCGCAAACGCTGTCACCCCCCCCACACACACACACACAGACACGCACACACACTCCCTGTCCCTTTAATCAGCCAGGGAATGCACGTTTCAGACGGTCGTCATCTCCACCCCAAACACACAGGCGCTCCTGCGGGCCATGTTTAATGAGCTTGGTCTCTGGTAGGGGTGTGTCGGGACTCCGGTAAACAAACTGGCGGTGAGGGACACAAAGGGCCCCTGTGTTTGGCCTCCCAATCCCCACTCATTGTCCCTTTCACATCTCACCGTCAAGGACCGCATGAAAAGCCCCAGCACCACTTCCCTCCTCTTACCTTCCCTGGGCCCCCACCCTGAGAGAAAAGCATGTATGTCTATATGTGAATACCCAGCTGCATAGCTGCCATGCTTTCTGCCCTGAGGAGCATGGACAGCACTTCAAACGCGGACAGGAACAAATAGACACTTAACGTAAATGGGTAAGTGTAAGTACTTGTGTTGTACCATCACTCACCCCACGTACAGCACCTGCTTTTCTACTGGTGTCAATAGTATGATGAGGTTATTCCACAACCTCTCCCTAAGTCTTTCTCGTTATTTATTTCTCTCCTGCTCTCCAAAAGAACCAGCCCCCCTTGTCCACCTACAGATGCAGGATTTGATCACCCTGTTGCAGGAAATGCAACACTTGTAGTGTGTTTGAGGTTTAAGAATGTTAGTAGCTTCCACTTAAAAATGTCAGACTTGATTTTCCTTCACAGAAAATGCATCGAGCCTTACAAAATGTCCATTAATTATCATCCACATAAGAATTCACAATTCCTGTTGCTGCAGGATTATTTTCCTGCTGTAGACAACTGGCTCAAATTAAGACCCTACATCTGTACCATACCACCATATACAACAGAAGATTTTGCTGACTGGATTTTATTATAACCTCTTGCTATTTATTTGTTCATATTAAGTAGCCTATAGTAATGATGTGTGTTGTTACTGTACTCCCCACCCCTCGGTCAATCCTCTCACCATGTCTCCGCAATGCAGGCTGGTCTTTGTAATGCTTCTTAGATTAATTTGCAAACAGAAAGCTTTATATGCATTTCTTTGCTGTTGCTGTGTAAGCTCTTAGTAGCAGAAACACAAACACGTATGTGCATTATACACAGCTAATGTAGGTCTAATACACGTAGGTAAACGGACCCCAATGTGATTACTGTCAATACATGTGCCTGTTCACTATTGTCTTTTCGAAGCCCTCCATCTCCATTGCTCTCAAGCAAATACCCACCTCCACACACACACACACACACACACACACACACACACACACACACACACACACACACACACACACACACACACACACACACACACACACACACACACACACACACACACACACACACACACACACACACACACACAACTCAAAAAGGCCCTCCGTCCCTCCCTCTCAATATAGGGTTCACCTTCAGAGAGTCTGTTTCTGCTGGCTGCAGCTGGGTACACTAAGCCCTCTACTGCTGCTTCGGCTTACACTGAAATAAATGTGTGTTTATCTCTGTGTGTGTGTGTGTGTGTGTGTGTGTGTGTGTGTGTGTGTGTGTGTGTGTGTGTGTGTGTGTGTGTGTGTGTGTGTGTGTGTGTGTGTGTGTGTGTGTGTGTGTGTGTGTGTGTGTGTGTGTGTGTGTGTGTGTGTGTGTGTGCTCATGTACACTCAGTGTGTGTCTGACTGTGACAGAGAGAGGAAGAGGTAGAGTGATTGAAATTAAGGAGTGGGGGTGCTGCTTTATCAGGACGAAAAGCCAAATAAAAAATGTGGCATGATCCCCCCTCCTGGGATGGGATCTATTAGCAGGCAAGAAGTCTGGGAGAGAGACTGGGTGTCTGGGAGGCTGGGAGAGAGGTTTGGATAAGGGCCCAAAAGCCATCTACTCACCAGCCACGGCCTGGGCACATTCATTACGCACCAGCATCACCCTATGCACACACACTAGGGATAAATATTTTCCTGTTATTTGACAAATGTCCTATCCTGAGAATAAATCACTTTTCTCCTAGGTAACCCAGTATTTCCCGCCAAAACCGGAAGTGTCATTCAAAAACGTTATGAAGCATATAAATCGGCCTATGTCTGCATTTGATTAGAGCTTGGATTGAAAATTCAAACCCGATGCTACCTGAGCCTGATGAGCCATACATTAAATACATTTGATGAGCCCTACAGTAAAGAAATGTGATGAGCCCAAGCCCAAAATAGCCAAAATGATTGTGTCGTTATCCAATACATATATGATATAGAGTACTACACATTACACATGACAGAAAAACATAAAATCCCAAAGATGTAGCTAGCTACAGTTGAAATCAGAATTTACATACACCTTAGCCAAATACATTTAAACTCAGTTTTTCACAATTCTTAACATTTAATTCTAATAACAATTCCCTGTCTTAGGTCAGTTAGGATCACCACTTTATTTTAAGAATGTGAAATGTCAGAATAATAGTAGAGAGAATGACTCATTTCAGCTTTTATTTCTTTCATCACATTCCCGGGGGGTCAGAAGTTTACATACACAAATCAAATCAAATCAAATCAAATTTTATTTGTCACATACACATGGTTAGCAGATGTTAATGCGAGTGTAGCGAAATGCTTGTGCTTCTAGTTCCGACAATGCAGTGATAACCAACAAGTAATCTAACTAACAATTCCAAAACTACAGTCTTATACACAGTGTAAGGGGATAAGGAACATGTACATAAGGATATATGAATGAGTGATGGTACAGAGCAGCATACAGTAGATGGTATCGAGTACAGTATATACATATGAGATGAGTGTGTAGACAAAGTAAACAAAGTGGCATAGTTAAAGTGGCTAGTGATACATGTGTTACATAAGGATGCAGTCGATGTTGTAGAGTACAGTATATACATATGTATATGAGATGAATAATGTAGAGTAAGTAACATTATATAAGGTAGCATTGTTTAAAGTGGCTAGTGATATATTTACATCATTTCCCATCAATTCCCATTATTAAAATGGCTGGAGTTGGGTCAGTGTCAATGACAGTGTGTTGGCAGCAGCCACTCAATGTTAGTGGTGGCTATTTAACAGTCTGATGGCCTTGAGATAGAAGCTGTTTTTCAGTCTCTCGGTCCCAGCTTTGATGCACCTGTACTGACCTCGCCTTCTGGATGATAGCGGGGTGAACAGGCAGTGGTTCGGGTGGTTGATGTCCTTGATGATCTTTATGGCCTTCCTGTAACAACGGGTGGTGTAGGTGTCCTGGAGGGCAGGTAGTTTGCCCCCGGTGATGCGTTGTGCAGTCCTCACTACCCTCTGGAGAGCCTTACGGTTGAGGGCGGAGCAGTTGCCGTACCAGGCGGTGATACAGCCCGCCAGGATGCTCTCGATTGTGCATCTGTAGAAGTTTGTGAGTGCTTTTGGTGACAAGCCGAATTTCTTCAGCCTCCTGAGGTTGAATAGGCGCTGCTGCGCCTTCTTCACGACGCTGTCAGTGTGAGTGGACCAATTCAGTTTGTCTGTGATGTGTATGCCGAGGAACTTAAAACTAGCTACCCTCTCCACTACTGTTCCATCGATGTGGATAGGGGGTGTTCCCTCTGCTGTTTCCTGAAGTCCACAATCATCTCCTTAGTTTTGTTGACGTTGAGTGTGAGGTTATTTTCCTGACACCACACTCCAAGGGCCCTCACCTCCTCCCTGTAGGCCGTCTCGTCGTTGTTGGTAATCAAGCCTACCACTGTTGTGTCGTCCGCAAACTTGATGATTGAGTTGGAGGCGTGCGTGGCCACGCAGTCGTGGGTGAACAGGGAGTACAGGAGAGGGCTCAGAACGCACCCTTGTGGGGCCCCCGTGTTGAGGATCAGCGGGGAGGAGATGTTGTTGCCTACCCTCACCACCTGGGGGCGGCCCGTCAGGAAGTCCAGTACCCAGTTGCACAGGGCGGGGTCGAGACCCAGGGTCTCGAGCTTGATGACGAGCTTGGAGGGTACTATGGTGTTGAATGCCGAGCTGTAGTCGATGAACAGCATTCTCACATAGGTATTCCTCTTGTCCAGGTGGGTTAGGGCAGTGTGCAGTGTGGTTGAGATTGCATCGTCTGTGGACCTATTTGGGCGGTAAGCAAATTGGAGTGGGTCTAGGGTGTCAGGTAGGGTGGAGGTGATATGGTCCTTGACTAGTCTCTCAAAGCACTTCATGATGACGGAAGTGAGTGCTACGGGGCGGTAGTCGTTTAGCTCAGTTACCTTAGCTTTCTTGGGAACAGGAACAATGGTGGCCCTCTTGAAGCATGTGGGAACAGCAGACTGGTATAGGGATTGATTGAATATGTCCGTAAACACACCGGCCAGCTGGTCTGCGCATGCTCGGAGGGCGCGGCTGGGGATGCCGTCTGGGCCTGCAGCCTTGCGAGGGTTAACACGTTTAAATGTCTTAATCACCTCGGCTGCAGTGAAGGAGAGACTGCATGTTTCCGTTGCAGGCCGTGTCAGTGGCACTGTATTGTCCTCAAAGCGGGCAAAAAAGTTATTTAGTCTGCCTGGGAGCAAGACATCCTGGTCCGTGACTGGGCTGGATTTCATCTTGTAGTCCGTGATTGACTGTAGACCCTGCCACATGCCTCTTGTGTCTGAGCCATTGAATTGAGATTCCACTTTGTCTCTGTACTGACGCTTAGCTTGTTTGATAGCCTTACGGAGGGAATAGCTGCACTGTTTGTATTCAGTCATGTTGCCAGACACCTTGCCCTGATTAAAAGCAGTGGTTCGCGCTTTCAGTTTCACGCGAATGCTGCCATCAATCCACGGTTTCTGGTTAGGGAATGTTTTTATCGTTGCTATGGGAACGACATCTTCGACGCACGTTCTAATGAACTCGCACACCGAATCAGCGTATTCGTCAATATTCCCATCTGACGCAATACGAAACATGTCCCAGTCCACGTGATGGAAGCAGTCTTGGAGTGTAGAGTCAGCTTGGTCTGACCAGCGTTGGACAGACCTCAGCGTGGGAGCCTCTTGTTTTAATTTCTGCCTGTAGGCAGGGATCAGCAAAATGGAGTCGTGGTCAGCTTTTCCGAAAGGGGGGCGGGGCAGGGCCTTATATGCGTCGCGGAAGTTACACTCAATTAGTATTTGGTAGCATTGCCTTTATATTGTTTAACTTGGGTCAAATGTGTCTGGTAGCCTTCCACAAGCTTCCCACATTAAGTTGGGTGAATTTTGGCCCATTTCTCCTGACAGAGCTGGTGTAACTGAGTCAGGTTTGTAGGCCTCCTTGCTCGCACACGCTTTTCAGTTCTGCCCACACATTCTCTATAGGATTGAGGATAGGATAGCTTCCCCCTTTTTCCTCCAAACATAGCGATGGTCAATATGGAAAAACAGTTCTATTTTTGTTTCATCAGACCAGAGGACATTTCTCCAAAAAGTACCATCTTTGTCCCCACCGTAGTCTGGCTTTTTTATGGCAGTTTTTGGAGCAATGGCTTCTTCCCTGCTGAGGGGCCTTTCAGGTTATATCGATATAGAACTCGTTTTACTGTGGATATAGATACATTTGCACCTGTTTCCTCCAGCATCTTCACAAGGTCCTTTGCTGTTGTTCGGTGATTGATTTGCACTTTTCGCACCAAAGTACGTTCATCTCTAGGAGACAGAACACGTCTCCTTCCTGAGTGGTATGACGGCTGCGTCGTCCCATGGTGTTTATACTTGCGTACTATTGTTTGTACAGGCATACGGAAATTGCTCCCGAAGATGAACCAGACTTGTGGAGGTCTACAATTTATTTCCTGTGGTCTTGCAAAGAGGCAGTGAGTTTGAAGGTAGGCCTTGAAATACATCCACAGCTACATCTCCATTTGACTCAAATGATGTCAATTAGCCTATCAGTAGCTTCTAAAGCCATGACATCATTTTCTGGAATTTTCCAAGCTGTTTAAAGGCACAGTCAACTTAGTGTATGTAAACTACAGTGAATTATTAGCGAAATAAACAATTGTTGTAAGTCTATAAATAATTGTTGTAAAAATGACTTGTGTCATACACAAAGTAGATGTCCTAAATGACTTGCCAAAACTATAGTTTGTTAACAAGAAATTTGTAGAGTGGTTGAAAAACGAGTTTTAATGACTCCAACCTAAGTGTAAGTAAACTTCCGACTTCAACTGTATATGCTCTCTTTGGTAAATACTGTAAATTTAACTAGCTCCAGTAGGCTAATCATTTTTTAGTGTGAACTGCATTACTGTGCTAACCATGATAAAGCAGGGAGAAAACATGCGATTTTGGTGCAGCACATGCAGACTACAAAGTTACAAGACAGTATAGGCCAGCGAATTAGATTTGAGTTTTAAAATAAAATAGGCCGTATTTGTATAATTAGTATGCTAATGCATATATAGGCTACCTTTCATAATATTTCCCCCTAATATTAATAGCTGTCACGGCCGCTAATAAAAGAACTGGACCAAGGTGCAGCGTGGTGAACGTACATTTTCTCTTTTATTCAAAATGACGCCGACAAAACAATAAACAATACAAAACGAACCGTGAAGCTTAAGGCTAAGTGCCATCAAACAAAGTTAACCTCCCACAAACACAGGTGGGAAAAAGGGTACCTAAGTATGGTTCACAATCAGAGACAACGATAGACAGCTGTCCCTGATTGAGAACCATACCCGGCCAAAACATAGACATAGAAAATCATAGAAACACAAAACATAGAATGCCCACACCAACTCACACCCTGACCAAATCAAAATAGAGACATAAAAAGGATCTCTAAGGTCAGGGCTCAACAATAGCCCACCTCCTCGTTCTCTCTCTACTGTTGCTTCATTCCTTCCTCTCTTTCAACAGTTAATTGAAATAGGTTTTGTTGTCCTTATTTTCATCATTCTAATGACATCCTTGAATAATGTTGGACTAGAATTAGATGCAGAAGGCTTTCACATCTCTTCACGAAGATTGAACAATTATGGGTCTGAATAAATAACTGCTATAGCCTACCGGGAGTTCGCTCTTCTTTCAAACTACCCCTGAGTTCTATTGGCTGCTGTATTTAACATTCAAAAAACAAGAGCAAACAAGAGCCCCTTTTCGAATAGTCTATTGGTATAAGAAATACAACAAAAAGAAAGTCCAGCAAGCTATTCTAGCCTAGCTTTTCCTGCATGGGACTCCAAGGACAAGCTAAGGACCGTTTTTTTTTTTAAAGGAGAAGAGGCCAGTGGAGCACAGCTGTGTGCGTATTGCGCAAGAGACAGAGGCTATAAGTTAGAAGCTTATTATGCATAACCCATCATTCATTAGCTAAATAGAAGGCTAATACTGCATTACGTTTGTTAACTGGAAGAGGTTGTCTAAGACATCTATATATAGGGATATATATATATCACCCCCCCCCCCTTTAAGATTTAGATGCACTATTGTAAAGTGACTGTTCCACTGGATGTCATAAGGTGAATGCACCAATTTGTAAGTCGCTCTGGATAAGAGCGTCTGCTAAATGACTTAAATGTAAATGTAAATGTAAATGGATATATATCAATCTAGAACAGGAATATCTATTTTCGATGCAATTTGAATGGAATTGATGGAGAGAGAAAGACTGAGAGAGTGCTCGTGCGCGCACTGATTTAAAGCTACAATATTCAGTGATGCAGCTGCAATTACATTTTTAAAAAGCAGTTATTAAATAAGGTGACCCCCCGAAAGAGATGGGTAAATTAGACACGCATTCTGTATTTCTATTGCTGTAGAAATACACACACAGTATTGACAATGCTGCAGCTAATGTAGGCCTACCAGTCACAAGAAAAAAAGTTACCATGATGAGATGACAGGTCTACATACATTGTTCCATACTGAGGGTTGTCTGTCCCCACCCTGAGAGCTGATGATTCATCATGAAGAGGCCTTAGAGAAGCCAGATTTAGACATTGAGTATAATTTAACAGTTCCATTTCACTCCATGCTGTTCATATGAAAAATGTATCATAATTGACGGGCTTCTGGCAGTTATTCATCGTGGGATAAGGAAGCGGTTTTGGGTGGTAAATCCCAGTAAATCTCGGTAACCGGGTTCCCGCCATTTAACCCTAACACACACACATATAAATGCATTTCACACTTAAACGCACTCACACATACACACAAACACATGCGTGAGCGTGCACACACACGCACCCTGTACACACACGCACCCTGTACACACATACACACACACACACACACACACACACACACACACACACACACACACACACACACACACACACACACACACACACACACACACACACACACACACACACACACACACACACACACACACACACACACACACACACACACACACACACACACACACACACACACACACACACACACAGGACTGTTTTGATAGCACAGACTAGAATATGTTCTGGTATTCATCCAATGGGATTGAGGAGTGCACCACCTCAGTCATCAGCTTCATCAATAAGTACATCGTTGATGTCGTCCCCACAGTGACCGTACGTACATATCCCAACCAGACCAACCAGACTAATTACCAGTATGTGTACTCAAAGCATGAGCGGACCAACTGGCAAGTGTCTTCACTGACATTTTCAACCTCTCCCTGACCGAGTCTGTAATACATGTTTCAAGCAGACCACCACTGTCCCTGTGCCCAAGAAAGTTAAGGTAACCTGAATAAATAATTTCCGCCCCGTAGGACTCAAGTCAGTAGCCATGAAGTGCTTTGAAAGGCTGGTCATGGCTCACATCAACACCATCATGCCAGAAACCCTAGACTCACTCCAATTCACATACTGCCCCAACAGATCCAAAGATGACGCAATCTCAATCCCACTCCACACTGCCCTTTCCCACCTGGACAAAAGTAACATCTATGTGAGAATGCTGTTCATTGACTACAGCTCAGAGTTCAGCACCATAGTGCCCACGAAGCTCATTGCTAAGCTAAGGACTCTGACTAAACACCTTCCTCTGCAACTGGATCCTGGACTTCCTGACGGGCCGCCCCCAGGTGGTAACAACACGTCTGCCACGCTAATCCTCAACACTGGGGCCACTCAGGGGTGTGTACTTAGTCCCCTCCTGTACTCCCTGTTCACCCACGACTGCGTGACCTAACACTACTCCAACACCATCATTAAGTTTGCTGACTACACAACAGGGGTAGGCCTGGTCACCGACAACGATGAGACAGCCTATAGGGAGGAGGTCAGAGACCTGGCAGTGTGTTGCCAGGACAACAACCTCTCCCTCAATGTGAGCAAGACATGATCGTGGACTACAAGAAAAGGTGAGCCGAACACCTTAACATCAACGTGGCTGTAGTGGAGCGGGTTGAGAGTTTCAAGTTCCTTGGTGTCCACTTCACCAACAAACGACCATGGTCAAAACACACCAAGACAGTGGTTTAGAGTGCACTACAACTCTTTTCCCCTCTCAGGAGACTGAAAAGATTTGGCATGGATCCCCAGATCCTCAAAAAGTTCTACAGCTGCACCATCGAGAGCATCCTGACCGGTTGCATCACCGCCTAGTATGGCAACTGCTCAGCATCTAACCGTAAGGCTCTACAGAGGGTAGTGCATAAGACCCTGTACATCACTGGGGCCATGCTTCCTGCCATCCAGGACCTATATACTAGGCGGTGTCAGAGGAAAGCCCCAAAGAATTGTCAGAGACATTGTCATAGACTGTCATAGAAGTCATAGACTGTTTTCTCTGCTTGCCGCATGGCAAGCGGTACCAGAGCGCCAGCTCTAGAACCAAAAGGCTCCTTAACAGCTTCTACCCCCAAGCCATAAGACTGCTGAACAATTCATCAAATGGCCACTGGACTATTTACATTGACCCCCCCCCCCTTCTATTTGTTTTGTACACTGCTGCTACTCGCTGTTCATTATCTATGCATAGTCACTTCACCCCTACGTCCATGTACAAATCACCTCGACTAACCTGTACCTCCGCACATTGACTCGGTACCGGTAGCCCCTGTGTATAGCCTCGTTATTGCTATTTGATGGCAGGGGAGAGGAATGGGGTTGAGAGAGAGGGAGGAGGAGTAAGAGAGAGAGGCAGGACGGGAGGACATGGGCTCTGATCCAGAGCATCTGGGGAACAACGGTGAGTGAGAACACAGGTGGCTAGAGGAAAGAGGAGTAAAGAGGAAGGAGCACATTAATGGAAGAGATCTGCTCTGCTTGTCACTACTTCCATATTCATATCTTCTATTCCCCCTTTTATACCCTGCTGTGTTTTCTTCTCATATTCACAGCGCTTCTCTCCCTCCCTCCACTCTTTCCCTCTTTATCCTCCTCTGTTGTTCCTACATCACCCTCCCCTCAGCTCTCCCCTTTCCCCTCCTCCTCTATCTCTCATGGCCTTTGTTCTGTTATGATGGCTAGGTGCAGCTGAGGGCTCTTGTATCAACCCGACACCAAACCTATGCCTCTGACTTCCCTTGAATCTTGCCTCTGAATACCAACAGCTGTAACGTTGACTGGCACTGCCACAACAGGATGGAAAGGAGAAGAGAGAGGACTGGGTGGAATATCAGGCCTGAATGGGGAAGCTGAATGGTCTTATCCTAGAGAGGTGTGAGTATAGTGAGTGGAAAATATTGAACTGCATAGTGTGAGGCTCACTGAATGAAATACCAGACATGCCGCAAGAGCATGCATGTGTGTGTGTGTGTGTGTGTGTGTGTGTGTGTGTGTGTGTGTGTGTGTGTGTGTGTGTGTGTGTGTGTGTGTGTGTGTGTGTGTGTGTGTGTGTGTGTGTGTGTGTGTGTGTGTGTGTGTGTGTGTGTGTGTGTGTGTGTGTGTGTGTGTGTGTCAGCCTGCATTCATTTCCTACCTACGTGTACTAAGAGGTTTACTGTGAGTTGTCGCACACCAAACTATAAAAAAATTATGCAGTTGCACGCTTATACACTCCTTTAGCTCTGTGGTAGGCCTGTGTGTGTGTGTGTGTGTGTGTGTGTGTGTGTGTGTGTGTGTGTGTGTGTGTGTGTGTGTGTGTGTGTGTGTGTGTGTGTGTGTGTGTGTGTGTGTGTGTGTGTGTGTGTGTGTGTGTGTGTGTGTGTGTGTGTGTGTGTGTGTGTGTGTACGTGTACGTGTGCGTGTACGTGTGCGTGTGCGTGTGCGTGTGCGTGTGTGTGTGCGTGTGTGTGTGTGTATTCGTGTGTGTGTAAGCATGAGTGTGTATTAGTATGTGTATGTTCTCAGTATATGTGTGTATGCCTTTCGGCTGGTGGTACCAGTGTGGCAGGCGATGAGTGACGGGTAAGACACATGCACATGCTCAGCAGCATAACAGCAGGCGTGGCTGTTTCGTTATCAGGCAGGCACCCAGCAGAGCAGCCAAAATCCCCTCTCTAAGCCCCCGAGGTGGGCGAGATCTCCCTCTCCCACAGCCGTGGGGGGCTAACTAGGGGGGGGGAGACTCGTTACTTTCTCACCTCCTACTGTAAAGCCATCTACATCTCCTCTCCTTCACCTCTGCCTTTTTCCACATGGTAGAGGGGGTGGATGCTCTCCTGCAGCCTGAACCACACACACAAACACACACACACACTGCCGCATAAGGATGCATGCACACATGACGCTGCCACATACTGTGCATGCACACACAAATGCCAGGGCCCAAACCCACTGTAAACACACAGCACAATTACAGGCAGGTCCTTTACTTCATTTTATTCATTAGGATCCCTATGAGCCGACACCAATGGCGACAGCTAGTCTTACTGGGGTCCGACACTTAACGAGAAAGACATTACAGACAAAATACTTTACAATTTACATTAATTTAAAATAATTAAACATGTAGTGTGTGCATCTATCACTTACACAATTACACATACACACAACAAGTAGGTCACATGGGGGAGAGGCGTTAGGTCGTGAGGTGTTGCTTTATTTGTTTTTTTTAAACCAGGTTTGCTGTTCACTTGCGCTATATGAGATGTCAGGGAGTTTCATGCACTCATGGCTCTGTATAATACTGCATGTTTCCTTGAATTTGTTCTGGACCCGGGGACTGTGAAAAGACCCCTGGTGGCATGTCTGGTGGGGTAAGTGTGTGTGTCAGTGCTGTGTGTAAGTTGACTATGGAAACAGTGTGACATTTCCAACACATTATTTTGTCTTATAAAAACAAGAAGTGGCACAGTCGCAAAACACCCGTCTCAACGTCAACAGTGAGGAGGCGACTCCGGGATGTTGGCCTTCTAGGCAGAGTTGCAAAGAAAATGTCATATCTCAGACTGGCCAATAAAAATAAAAGATTGAGATGGGTAAAAGACTCTGGACAGAGGAACTCTGCCTAGAAGGCCAGCATCCCGGAGTCGCCTCTTCACTGTTGACGTTGAGACTGGTGTTTTGTGGGTAGTATTTAATGAAGCTGCCAGTTGAGGACTTGTGAGGCGTCTGTTTCTCTATCTAGACACTTTAATGTACTTGTCCTCTTGCTCAGTTCTACACCGGGGCCTCCCACTCCTCTTTCTATCCTGGTTAGAGACAGTTTGCTCAGTTCTGTGAAGGGAGTAGTACACAGCGTGGTGCGAGATCTTCAGTTTCTTGGCAATTTCTTGCATGGAATAGCCTTCATTTCTCAGAACAAGAATAGACTGACGAGTTTCAGAAGAAAGTTATTTGTTTCTGGCCATTTTGAACCTGTAATCGAACCCACAAATGCTGATGCTCCAGATACTCATCTAGTCAAAAGAATGACAGTTCTATTGCTTCTTTAATCAGGACAACATAATTGAAAAAGGGTTTTCTGATCAATTAGCCTTTTAAAATGATAAACTGGGATTAGCTAACACAACGTGCCATTGGAACACAGGAGTGATGATTGCCACAACTCGCTTGATATGCAGGTAGCTAGCAGATATGCTAGCTGCTACGCCAAGCAGCTCCTCAGACTCGGCCTTGGTAAGCAGGATTACTGGACAGATAGTAGCGGTCCCAGCAACTGATGCCAACTGTGTCGCTGGATCCAAACTCAAAAGGTAGCTAGCTAGTAACCAAACTTTTTCAATAGACTTTCAAAACAACAAACTTTCCAAAACAGCAAACCAACCTCTCCCTTGTTACGCTTTCCGCGTTCAACAGGAAGTGATGTGTTGTGGCGGGCTTCTCCGATGCCGTGACAGACAGCTCTGCACGTTAAGGCAGACGATAGAAGAAGCAGAGGTGAAGAAAGGAGGGGAAAGACGCATGAGTGTCCAAGACAAGAATGTAATGTGACTCCAGCCTGCTAAAGAGCGCCTCATCCACCCGCCCCTACACTCCAGACTGTTTAGTCCATGTTAGAGTCACTTGACTCCCTGTCGCACTGAGCCCACAGAAGTCCACACTGGCCACTATGGCTGATATACATATGAGAGAGAGAGGAAGATTAGGTGGCATTCCTCATTATGTAGCACATTGCTAAAACACTGTTCTGGGCTGTTTTTACCCTACAGCTTCTGATTCTGATTCCCCCCCCCCCCTTCAAGCTACTGTGAATCAAATCAAAATCAAATCAAATGTATTTATATAGCCCTTCGTACATCAGCTGATATCTCAAAGTGCTGTACAGCCTAAAACCCCAAACGGCAAGCAATGCAGGTGTAGAAGCACGTTGTCTTGGAAAAACTCCCTAGAAAGGCCAAAATCTAGGAAGAAACCTAGAGAGGGACCAGGCTATGAGGGGTGGCCAGTCCTCTTCTGGCTGTGCCGGGTGGAGATTATAACAGAACATGGCAAGATGTTCAAATGTTAATAGATGACCAGCAGGGACAAATAATAATAATCACGGTGGTTGTGGAGGGTGCAGCAAGTCAGCACCTCAAGAGTAAATGTCAGTTGGCTTTTCATGGCCGATCATTAAAAGTACTCCCACTCCTGCTGTCTCTAGAGAGTTGAAAACAGCAGGTCTGGGACAGGAAGCACGTCCGGTGAACAGGTCAGGATTCCATAGCCGCAGGCAGAATAGTTGAAACTGGAGAACCCCACATGGTTGCACTGTGGTGATGATTTCATATAACTAGAGGACTAGGACATTTTCCTGGTTAGGTCACATGGTCAGGGAAAACTGATCCGACTGTACCTATGAGACTGTGTTTATTACACAGTGATAAACACACAGTGCAAGGGTAAATCAAATGATGAGCAGGTGATTGTAACCAGGGTAAAACAAATGATGAGCAGGTGATTATAACCAGGGTAGAACAAAGAATGAGCAGGTGATTATAACCAGGGTAAAACAAAGGATGAGCAGGTGATTATAACCAGGGTAAATCAAAGGATGAGCAGGTGATTATAACCAGGGTAAAACAAATGATGAGCAGGTGATTATAACCAGGGTAGAACAAAGAATGAGCAGGTGATTATAACCAGGGTAAAACAAAGGATGAGCAGGTGATTATAACCAGGGTAAATCAAAGGATGAGCAGGTAATTATAACCAGGGTAAAACAAAGGATGAGCAGGTGATTATAATCATGGTAAAACAAAGGATGAGCAGGTGATTATAACCAGGGTAGAACAAAGAATGAGCAGGTGATTATAACCAGGGTAAAACAAAGGATGAGCAGGTGATTATATCCAGGGTAAATCAAAGGATGAGCAGGTAATTATAACCAGGGTAAAACAAATGATGAGCAGGTGATTATAACCAGGGTAAAAACAAATGATGAGCAGGTGACTATAACCAGGGTAAAACAAAGGATGAGCAGGTGATTATAACCAGGGTAAATCAAAGGATGAGCAGGTAATTATAACCAGGGTAAAACAAATGATGAGCAGGTGATTATAACCAGGGTAGAACAAAGAATGAGCAGGTGATTATAACCAGGGTAAAACACATGATGAGCAGGTGATTATAACCAGGGTAAAAACAAATGATGGGCAGGTGATTATAACCAGGGTAGAACAAAGAATGAGCAGGTGATTATAACCAGGGTAGAACAAAGAATGAGCAGGTGATTAGAACCAGGGTAAAACAAAGAATGAGCAGGTGATTATAACCAGGGTAAATCAAAGGATGAGCAGGTAATTATAACCAGGGTAAATCACATGATGAGCAGGTGATTATAACCAGGGTAAAACAAATGATGAGCAGGTGATTATAACCAGGGTAAAAACAAATGATGAGCAGGTGATTATAACCAGGGTAAATCAAATGATGAGCAGGTGATTATAACCAGGGTAGAACAAAGAATGAGCAGGTGATTATAACCAGGGTAAAACAAAGGATGAGCAGGTGATTATAACCAGCGTAAATCAAAGGATGAGCAGGTAATTATAACCAGGGTAAAACAAAGGATGAGCAGGTGATTATAACCAGGGTAAAAACAAATGATGAGCAGGTGATTATAACCACGGTAAAACAAATGATGAGCAGGTGATTATAACCAGTGTAGAACAAAGAATGAGCAGGTGATTATAACCAGGGTAAAACAAAGGATGAGCAGGTGATTATAACCAGGGTAAATCAAAGGATGAGCAGGTGATTATAACCAGGGTAAAACAAATGATGAGCAGGTGATTATAACCAGGGTAAAACGAATGATGAGCATGTGATTATAACCAGGGTAGAACAAATGATGAGCCGGTGATTATAACCAGGGTAAATCAAAGGATGAGCAGGTGATTATAACCAGGGTAGAACAAATGATGAGCAGGTGATTATAACCAGGGTAAATCAAAGGATGAGCAGGTAATTATAACCAGGGTAAAAAAATGATGAGTAGGTGATTATAACCAGGGTAAAAAAATGATGAGCAGGTGATTATAACCAGGGTAAAACAAATGATGAGCAGGTGATTATAACCAGGGTAGAACAAATGATAAGCAGGTGATTATAACCAGGGTAAATCAAATGATGAAGCTTATGTAAATGGAAATCTATTTTCGTTCTGCAGTCAACCGAGACAGTAGATCTACAGGAGACAGCACCTTCCGATGGCTTAATACTACTGAGAGAGCATCAAACACACACACACACACACACACACACACACACACACACACACACACACACACACACACACACACACACACACACACACACACACACACACACACACACACACACACACACACACACACACACACACACACACACACACACACACACACACGCACATTTGAAATACTTTATTTTTTAATTCACCAATCAAATTGACATTAAAAAAGTATCCAAACATTTCAAAGGTCCCTGTCTGCATGGCACTCACACTGTACAGAAATCACCTCCTTCTCCAAATAGCTAGGTTGCCAACGACAGCTGCAACAGAGTAGTACCTAGCAAACTGCTTTGCCCTAGTTTTTGGCAAGCCTCCAATTTGGAGGCAACTCACTGTAAGCTTGTGTACGTGGCCGAGACAAATATGAGCGTCACCAGCTTGCACCTACACCCGAGGCTGTCCAAGCTTGCCACGAGGAGCATGCATCCACATGCACGTGTGCGCAGACACAGAGTTACATGCACTGTACACACACGCGCGAACCTTACTCTCATCAGGAGTGAATATCATATCAAATGCCTGTATTTTTATATATATTCGACAGGATGGAAAAAAAGCTGATAACGTTTGAATGATTACAGCATTTCGCTTTTTATATGAGCGAGAGAACAACTTTAGTCCCCTCCTGCAATAGCAAAAAAAGTCTATGTATCAAGAGAGCAGCAGCACTCGTACATATTTCAAGCAAAGAAAACTGACATTGCTACCATATATCTTTCATCCTCTCCATCTGTTCCTCTCAGTCTGTCTCTCTTTTTCTCTGTCCCCCTCCTTTCCTCCTCTCTCTCTCTCTCTCTCTCTCTCTCTCTCTCTCTCTCTCTCTCTCTCTCTCTCTCTCTCTCTCTCTCTCTCTGTAGCCATGGTCTGACATTTAGTGAATTGAGCGTGTGGAGTGTGTTTTGCAGTTTTCAAAGCTAATTTCCTGCAATTCTCCACGTTTCGCCATGATTTATGCCATACTAATACGATATCTGACTGAGAGTGACTGTCACGTCCTGACCTTAGAGAGCCTTTTATTCTCTCATTCGGTTAGGTCGGGGTGTGACTAGGGTGTGTACTCTAGTTTTTGTATTTCTATGTTGGCCTGGTATGGTTCCCAATCAGAGGCAGCTGTCTATCATATTTAGGCAGCCTTTTCCCACTGGGTGTTTGTGGGATCTTGTGATTGGTTGGTTGCCTGTGTGCACGCCATAGCTTCACGTTTCGTTTGCTGTTTATTGTTTTTGTACGTTTCACAAATCAAATATGTGGGACCCAGATCACGCTGTACGTTGGTTCGAGTATATTTCCAACAACGACCGTGACAGAAGATCCCACCACTCACGGACCAAGCAGCGTGCACAGGAGGAGAGGATATCCTGGGCCTGGGAGGATATCCAGGAGGTCAGGACATCCTGGACTTTTATTTATTTATTTTTTAATTCACCTTTATTTAACCAGGTAGGCTAGTTGAGAACAAGTTCTCATTTACAACTAGCGACCTGGCCAAGATAAAGCATAGCAGTGTGAACAGACAGCAACAGAGTTACACATGGAGTAAACAATAAACAAGTCAATAACTTAGTGGAAAAATAAAAAATATATATTGTGTGCAAAAGGCATGAGAAGGTAGGCAAATAATTACAATTTAGCAGATTAACAATGGAGTGATAAATGATCAGATGGTCATGTGCAGGTAGAGATACTGGTGTGCAAAAGAGCAGAAAAGTAAATAAATAAAAACAGTATGGGGATGAGGTAGGTAAATTGGGTGGGCTATTTACAGATGGACTATGTACAGCTGCAGCGATCGGTTAGCTGCTCAGATAGCAGATGTTTAAAGTTGGTGAGATAAAAGTCTCCAACTTCAATGATTTTTGCAATTTGTTCCAGTCACAGGCAGCAGAGAACTGGAAGGAAAGGCGGCCAAATCAGGTGTTGGCTTTAGGGATGATCAGTGAGATACACCTACTGGAGCGCGTGCTACCGGTGGGTGTTGCGATTGTGACCAGTGAACTGAGATAAGGCGGAGCTTTACCTAGCATGGACTTGTAGATGACCTGGAGCCAGTGGGTCTGGTGACGAATATGTAGCGAGGGCCAGCCGACAAGAGCATACAGGTCGCAGTGGTGGGTGGTATAAGGTGCTTTAGTAACAAAGCGGATGGCACTGTGATAAACTGCATCCAGTTTGCTGAGTAGAGTATTGGAAGCCATTTTGTAGATGACATCGCCGAAGTCGAGGATCGGTAGTGTAATGATCTTCGTCTGTTGTTTGTAGAAAGTCAGACCGAAATGCAGCGTGTAGGTTACTCATGACTTTTAATGAAGCTAATACGGTACATGAAATAACGGAAGAAGAAAACAACAAACGAATGAAACTAATACAGCCTATCTGGTGACTAACACTAAGACAGGTACAATCACCCACGAAATACAACGCGCACTCAGGCTGCCTAAATACGGTTCCCAATCCGAGACAACGAGAATCAGCTGACTCCAATTAGGAATCGCCTCAGGCAGCCAAGCCTAACTAGACACACCCCTAATAATACACACTCCCAATTAATACAACCCCAATACGAAATACAACATATAAACCCATGTCACACCCTGGCCTACCCAAACATATAACAAAAACACAAGATACAATGACCAAGGCGTGACAGGTAGGATAGTCAGTTTTAATAGGGTAAGTTTGGCGGCGTGAGGGAAGGAGGCTTTGTTGCGAAATAGAAAGCCGATTCTAGATTTGATTTTGGATTGGAGATGTTTGATATGAGTCTGGAAGGAGAGTTTACAGTCTAGCCAGAAGAGGAGGATGACTGCGGCAGCTTTCCAGTCCTTGGGGATCTCAGACTCAGACGATATGAAAGAGAGGTTGAACAGGCTGGTAGGGGTTGCGGCGGATAGTTTCAGAAATAGAGGGTCCAGATTGTCAAGACCAGCTGATTTGTACGGGTTCAGGTTTTGCGGCTTCCAGAACATCTGCTATGTGGATTTGGGCAAAGGAGAAGATGGGGAGGATTGGGCGTGTAGCTGCGGGGGGGGTGGAGCTGTTGGCCGAGTTTGGAGTAGCCAGGAAGAAGGCATGGCCAGCCGTTGAGAGATGCTTGTTGAAGTTTTCGATTATCATGGATTTATCGGTGGTGTTACCTAGCCTCAGTGCAGTGGGCAGCTGGGAGGAGGTGCTCTTGTTCTCCATGGACTTTACAGTGTCCCAGAACATTTGGGAGTTAGAGCTATAGGATGCAAATTTCTGCTTGAAACAGCTGGCCTTTGCTTGGGAAGAGATCAGGGCAGGAGACGAAAGCCTTCCATGGAAGCAGACGCAAGCAGTGAAGGAAGGACAGCGACGACGCCGGGGTTCGCGGCCACAGAGTAAGCCCAAAGTTTTTTTTTTTGGGGGGGGTGGGGGGGCACACGGGGTGGAGGAATGAGGAATGAGCCAGAGACCGTCAGGGAGTCGAAGGAGGAACTCGACGAAAGATTCCGGAGAGAGGTGTTGGCGATGAGAGTACTGCAGAGCGGGCGTGCTGAGAAGCGAGACTGCACCAGTTTCATGCATCTGGCCTCCAGGGTTCCTACCCAGTCCGGTACGTCCTGTGTCTCCTCCACACACTCACCCTGAAGTGTGTGTCACCGTTCCGGTACAATTTGTTCCGGTTCTACGCACCAGGTCTCCAGTGCGCCTCCACAGCCCGGTACGTCCTGTGCCAGCTCCCTGCACTTGCCGTGCGAAGTGTGTCATTGTTCCGGTACAATTTGTGCCAGTTCTAAGCACCAGGTCTCCAGTGTGCCTCCACAACCCAGTACATCCTGTGCTAGCTCCCCGCACTCACCTTGCGGAGTGTGTCACCATTCCTAGTCCAGAGCCTCCAGCGAGAGTTCCCAGTTCGGAGCCTCCTGCGAGGGTTCCCAGTCCAGAGCTTCCTGCGAGGGTTCCCAGTCCAGAGCCTCCTGTGTGGGTTCCTATGCCAGAGCCTCCTACGAGGGTTCCCAGTCCAGAGCCTCCAGCGAGGGTTCCCAGTTCGGAGCCTCCTGCGAGGGTTCCCAGTCCAAAGCCTCTTACGAGGGTTCCCAGTCCAGAGCCTCCAGCGAGGGTTCCCAGTTCGGAGCCTCCTACGAGGGTTCCCAGTCCAGAGCCTCCAGCGAGGGTTCCCAGTTCGGAGCCTCCTGCGAGGGTTCCCAGTCCAGAGCTTCCTGCGAGGGTTCCCAGTCCAGAGCCTCCTGTGAGGGTTCCTAGGCCAGAGCCTCCTACGAGGGTTCCCAGTCCAGAGCCTCCAGCGAGGGTTCCCAGTTCGGAGCCTCCTGCGAGGGTTCCCAGTCCAGAGCCTCTTACGAGGGTTCCCAGTCCAGAGCCTCCAGCGAGGGTTCCCAGTTCGGAGCCTCCTGCGAGGGTTCCCAGTCCAGAGCCTCCTGCGAGGGTTCCCAGTCAGGAGCCTCCAGCGAGGGTTCCCAGTCCGGAGCCTCCAACGCTGATCCACGGTCTGGTTCCTCCGGCGGCGATCCACAGTCCGGAGTCTCTGGCGATGATCCCCGGTCCGGTTCCTCCGGCAACGATCCGCGGTCCGGTTCCTCTGGCGACGATCCCCGCACCAGAGCTGCCACCGAAGCTGACGGATCTGCGAGCGGAGCGGGGTCTACGTACCGCACCGGAACCACCGAAGCTAGATGCCCACCCGGACCCTCTCCTATAGAGTCAGGTTTTGCGGCCGGAGTCCGCACCTTTGGGGGCCCTGACCTTAAAGGCTCTCTAAGGCCCTGACCTTAGAGAGCCTTTTATTCTTTAATTTGGTTAGGTCGGGGTGTGACTAGGGTGGGTACTCTAGTTTTTGTATTTCTATGTTGGCCTGGTATGGTTTCCAATCAGTG
The DNA here is from genome assembly GCF_021184085.1 of Oncorhynchus gorbuscha. NCBI lineage: Eukaryota > Metazoa > Chordata > Actinopteri > Salmoniformes > Salmonidae > Oncorhynchus > Oncorhynchus gorbuscha. The sequence continues at coordinate 67,719,950 of NC_060175.1, read as the reverse complement.
GCAGCTGTCTATCGTTGTCTCTGATTGGGGATCATATTTAGGCAGTCTTTTCCCACTGGGTGTTTGTGGGATCTTGTGATTGGTTGGTTGCCTCTGTGCACGCCATAGCTTCACGTTTCGTTTGTTGTTTATTGTTTTTGTACATTTCACAAATAAAATATTTGGAACCCAGATCACGCTGCACTATTTCCAACAACGATCGTGACAGTGACTAACAAAATCGGTTGGTAATTTGGCCATGTTTAAGAGAAGTTTAGATTTCTGGCTAGACTAACTAGACTAATTAACCAATCTAAAATGTTTTAACTAACATGGGCTAATTGAGTGACTGTCAAGAGGAAAACTGCTGATTCACAACCAAACCACCTTATGTATTTACACACACACACGCACGCACGCACGCACGCACGCACGCACACACACACACACACACACATGGAATGCAATTTTTTTTTAACAATTACACAGGCCCGGACCTCCAAAGTGATGGCCCGCACTCACACAGCACCTCAAGGACAGACAAAAACAGAGACAGAGAGAGAAAGAGAGAGAGAGAGAGAGAGAGAGAGAGAGAGAGAGAGAGAGAGAGAGAGAGAGAGAGAGAGAGAGAGAGAGAGAGACTGACACGAACCACATAGATCTACAGTAGATACCTCCAAAGAGACACAAGTACAGAGTCTACCGTTTAGCTCAAGTGCTCCAGAATGTTCAGTCAAATATTCAGGGGGAGATGTGGTCTTTGAGTAGCAAGGACACTGGGTTAAAAGGGCGAAGGTCCTTGTGGGATTATGGGAGATCACAGATAAAGCAGATCTGTTTCAGATATTAGCTGCCTGAATGTGATCTGCGCTACTTTAGAGAGGCAGAGAAAGAGAGGAATAAGCTCCCTTCGTTCAAACGAGCCCTTTACAAAATGTGCAGAAAGGAGAGAAAAGCCCGAGCTAAATGAGATTAAAGTGACAGCGTGTGGAGGGATGGGTAGGGATGGAGGGACGGGGGGATGGAGGGATAGGGGGAGGGAGAAGTGGGGTGTACTGGATTTCAGGTGTCGAGAGATTATTCTCTTTTTTGTTCCGCTGGTCACTCTCATAAGAAATAACCTGAACAGGCAACTGGAAATCTGGACTAAATGTGTTTACTTTTACTGGGACGGACTTGATCTTTGTGCAAAAAGCACCACTTGGCTACGAGCAGGGCAGCCATACGTCTATAAATCACCCACCAGTACACTGACCCGTCCACTCACACAAACACAACCACACACACACTCAGCTTCCAACAACTGTTCAGATAACAGACACTTTAAATTGCACAGATAACTATGATAAACAACCCCCCCCCCGCCCTCCCACAGGGAATGAAAGGAAGGGAATGGCTTACCTTTGTACTGTCTTGCTATCTGTGTGTTCCTGGCAATGTGGCGCTCCTAGGTCCGTGATTCTCTGTCCGTGACAGGTGCCATGGTGTAGCAGTAGAGTCCAGAGTAAAGAAATGTAGAAAGAATATCGCTCTCTCTCTCACACACACTCTCTCTCTGTCTCTCTCTCTCTCTCTCTCTCTCTCTCTCTCTCTCTCTCTCTCTCTGTCTCTCTCTCTCTCTCTCTCTCTCTCTCTCTCTCTCTCTCTCTCTCTCTCTCTCTCTCTCTCTCTCTCTCACACACACACACACACACACTCTCTCTCTCTCTCTCTCTCTCTCTCTCTCTCTCTCTCTCTCTCTCTCTCTCTCTCTCTCTCTCTCTCTCTCTCTCTCTCTCTCTCTCTCTCTCTCGATCTCTCAGAGTTATTCCCGCTGTGAACGATCCAAATCACCACAGAGACCGTGCATGAGTGTGTATGTGTGTGTAAGTGTGTGTGTGTGTGTGTGTGTTGCTCCAAAGGTTTCGAATTCCAGAGTCCTGAGCTAGTGTGTGTCCCCTCTCTTTTTTCTCTCTTCTCCTTTCTTTTTTCTTTCTCTCTCTCTCTCTGTTCGGGGCTGGCTTCTCAGGACTGTAGGGGAGGCGAAGACCAGTCAGGGGGTGGGACAGCGCATAGAGGCTCTCTCAGACAATCTTTCGCTCTCTCTCCCTCTCTTTCAGCCTTTTGGATCTTTCTTTTACTGATACTCTTTCACTCTCCCACTGCTCAACGTCTCTCTCTCTCTCCCTCTCCCTCTCTCTCTCTCTCTCTCTCTCTCTCTCTCTCTCTCTCTCTCTCTCTCTCTCTCTCTCTCTCTCTCTCTCTCTCTCTCTCTCTCTCATGGTCCAGAGGTAAAGGGCTCCCCCCCTCCCTCTCGCTCCCCTTCTCTCTTTCTCCCTCTATTTCTGTCATTTCCTCCCTCTTTCACCCTCCCTAGGTCCCACATGTTAATTTGCTACATGTGGCTCTTTGATCTCTCTGTTTCTGCTCAGTGGTGTGAGTGACTGAATGCTGTGATCTCTATGTGCATTGTAGTTCCAGGGTGGAATTGGCAAATGTGACATTTGGAGTTGTTGGACTGAGACTGAGGGTAAGAGTTAGGGGAAGTTAAGTGACTGGCACTGGGTTGGAGTCCAGGCCTGGGTCTCTGTGTCTCACTATAAGTCTTTCAAGAGGTAAACCATTAACCTTGTTGTTCACAGTCAACTTGGAGCCACAGCGACACATTAACTACACAAACACACAGACACACACACACACATTCACTCACAGTATTCTATACTCTCATTTACCATATAACTCCTCAGACATAGGGGCGCGGCACAGTATCAGTAGCCAGCCAATCTGACACATATACACCACGATACGCACACACACCTGCTACAGGGACGTACACACGCTGCCGACAGGCTGGCGTCTCACTGGGACTGGGCAGACGCCCATCTCTAGAGGGTGTGGAGCGAATCAGCCAGAAATGCCAGTCAACAGTACTCATTATCACACACACACACAACAAGGTCCTTGGGGACAGAGGCCACACTTAGGCTGATAACCTAAACGTGAGTCCTGCTGCTCTTACAACTCAAGCAGCTGGTCTTGCCCATAAGCAGAGTTTACAGCAGGGTTCATGACCACATTTGGAGTGGCCTAGGATCTATTTTCAAACACAATGTCGTAGAATAGTGAGCAAGGAGAAACACCTGGCCTTGAGCATGAGACACGCAATCACTGATCCCGTTCATGTATTGGCCATCTAGCAGATGCTTGGACCAGCAGGTGTCCGTGTGGGTGTGTGTGTGTGTGTGTGTGTGTGTGTGTGTGTGTGTGTGTGTGTGTGTGTGTGTGTGTGTGTGTGTGTGTGTGTGTGTGTGTGTGTGTGTGTGTGTGTGTGTGTGTGTGTGTGTGTGTGTGTGTGTGTGTGTGTGTGTGTGTGTGTGTGTGTGTTAGTTCAAAGTAGGCCTACGATATCCGACACCAGACTTGGGGACGATAAGCTGATGTCACAACTCGGACGTAAGCGTGTGAACGTGTCACACCACCGTTCCAATCGACACAATCACAGCAAAAACATGGCTTTCTATCACGACCACACACGCAGACACAGCCATGGCGGCCTACGTTTTTCTTCAGTACGGCTAATTGAAGTATTTTGAGGCGCATTCTACTTTGGGTTTTCAATGCTTTCCCTAATCGTGCTTCATTTCTCTGAATTGATTTGCGAGGTTTTTTGTGTGGTCCGTGCCGTAACTGTTAATAATTGTTTGATTGATGTAGTCCTAATATGGTCTATTGTTCCAGAGGCAGACATGTCCCCCATGGCTCCAGACCCAACCCGTACCGCTTCATCCAGCTCGACCATACCCGCTCAATACTCCGGCAACACCCAAACCTTTGCACAAAGGAGCCAGTTTCAACCGACTCGCTCCCTCTTTCAATTTCTCTCGACCACCTTTCGCTCTCCCTCCCTCTCTCTCTCCCTCCTTTGATATATTCAGGGCCTCTATAAGAAGACTTCTCAACCCTACAGTCCGTCTTCAACACTGATGTCTGTCTGTCTGTCTGTCTGTCTGTCTGTCTGTCTGTCTGTCTGTCTGTCTGTCTGTCTGTCTGTCTGTCTGTCTGTCTGTCTGTCTGTCTGTCTGTCTGTCTGTCTGTCTGTCTGTCTGTCTGTCTGTCTGTCTGTCTGTCTGTCTGTCTGTCTGTCTGTCTGTCTGCCTGTCTGCCTGCCTGCCTGCCTGCCTGCCTGCCTGCCTGCCTGCCTGCCTGCCTGAGTCAAAACCTACAGGACAGTAGCTTTGCGGGAACAGGGTGGAGAGGCCTGCTATAGACTCTCAGACACTCATGAAACACACAAAGGTCTCAGGTACGCTTGACTTCTTTCTGCCACCGTAGTCAGTGAGTGAGGGTGTATTGAAAGAGGCACAGAGGGAAGTCTCACACTGTATAGCTGCCCGATAACATCCCACATCCCAAGCGGTGTATGAAAAAGACACGTGTACAGCTATTATCCCCCGTCATTTGTTGACATGTTTATGCCTACCGTTTACCCTCTTTCCACCCCACACAGACTTTACCAAGGGCTTCCTCATTCTCTCTTCCTAAAGTACCATTCTCTCCAGGACCCATGTTTGCCTCCTATATGAATATTTAACGTCTGGACTTAAAAAAAGGCTTGCATTTCACACATCAAACGCTACCCTCGCCGTCTCTCCCTTACAAAGGCCCAGGACTGGCCAGTGAGAAGGGGAGAGAGGAGCCGTCTCAGAAACTCAGATAGAACTCGTCATGAATGATTCATGTAGCGTCCGCGGAGGAGAGGAGGCTCTCTTTATAGCTCACAGCCATAATATCGCTATTGAACTGGCAGAAACCTACAGAACTAACAATAACGTGGTAGCTACAGTATGAACGTTTTGGGAGACGTGTCTGTGGTTGCTGTGAGAGCAAGGGAGTGTCCCTATTCTTTTTACGGTGCACTACTCTGACCGGGAATAGGGTTCCATTTTTTGGGATGAAACGAAAATCAGAGGAAAGACTTCGGAGTGTAAAGTTGACCAGCTGTGACCTTGTGGGATCACATTCCCACCCTAAAGGTCTTTGTAGCCAGATTGTGTTTAGCTGAGTTAGTAGAGTGTTAGTGCCATCAAAGACCCTCCAGGCTTTTACAGCTTTGGCCATTCCACAGCTGTGTCTCTGAGAAATCACGCAGGTGGTCAACAGCTTCCTCCTGCACTGGATGTGTGTGTTCTCAAAGAGAGGATGTATGGAAATCTGAAATACAGGTGTGTGTGTGTGTGTGTGTGTGTGTGTGTGTGTGTGTGTGTGTGTGTGTGTGTGTGTGTGTGTGTGTGTGTGTGTGTGTGTGTGTGTGTGTGTGTGTGTGTGTGTGTGTGTGTGTGTGTGTGTGTGTGTGTGTGTGTGTGTGTGAGAGAGGGAGAGAGCAAGACTCTTAGAATGCGTGTGTATGTGCAGTTCCCGAGAGCCTGATTGTGCCTCCACATGATTCTAGGCATACATAGACTGGATAAACGGGTGTCTGGGAGACCCTTGACATTCCGACATTTGAGCCCACCACGGACCAGGCAGTCCAGATCATTTTCTCTGGGAGTTGGAAAACACAATGATCTGGGAAAGGGGACAAAGAGTTCCCTGTGCTGTGGTCCGGGCGGTGCTCCCGGGGCGAGGACGCACCAGGAACCAGGAATCAGCCAGGCCAGAGTTTAGCCCTCCTTCTCACCCTCCATCTCCCTGTAGATCTCCTATACTGACACGCTACACCTCCTCTCCACTAATCCGCTCTCTTTTTTACGATCCCCTCTTCCTCCACCTTGTGCTTACTCGTCCTACTTCCTTTCCCCCACCTCTACACCATCCCACCACCACCACCACCCAACTACCCTCCTCTTCATAACCTTCTGACAGTAGCTTCCAATTGGGTAAGTCCACACTCTTCGCTCCCATAATACATATTTCCTCTCCTCTAATTACTCCTGGTCAGTAGTTTATCTCCAGGGCTGTCCACTCCTAAACTGACGTTAAAGGACTAATGCAGTCAAAAACATTATTTTTCTGTGTTTTATATACACCATCAGGAACACCTGCTCTTTCCATGACATAGACTGACCAGGTGAATCCAGGTGAGAGCTAGGATCCCTTTTCGAAGACACCACTTCAATCAGTGTAGATTAAGAGGAGGACACAAGTTAAAGAAGGATTTCTAAGCCTTGAGGCAATTGAGACATTTTTTGTACGTCTTTGAACAGGGTATGGTAGTAGGTGCAAGGCGCACCGGTTTGTTTCAAGAACTGTGGTCCTTCTGTAGCTCAGTTGGTAGAGCATGGCGCTTGTAACGCCAGGGTAGTGGGTTCGATCCCTGGGACCACCCATACGTAGAATGTATGCACACATGACTGTAAGTCGCTTTGGATAAAAGCGTCTGCTAAATGGCATATATTATTATATTATTATATTAACTGCCACGCTGCTGGGTTTTTCATGCTCAACCGTTTCCCCTGCGTATCAAGAATGGTCCACCACCCAAAGGATATCGAGCCAACTTGACGCAATTGGAGTCAACATGGACCAGCGTTCCTGTGGCACGCTTTCGACACCTTGTAGAGTCCATGCCTCGGCGAATTGAGGCTGCTATGGGGTGGCAACTCAATACTAAGAAAGTATACCTAATGGTTGGTGTACTCAGTGTATATTTCCGCACTATGAGGTTGGAATAATACTCTGAAATTGCGAGAATTATGATAATGCCATTTTAGTGTAAGAGCTGTTTGAAAAGACCTCCTGAAATATCTGCCGGTTTTGGTGTAGTGGAGGCTCCTCCGAGGAGGAAAAGGAGGACCATCCTCCTCAGTGAATTCCATAAAAATAGTGAAACATTAAAAAAGTTATCTTTTTTAGATAAAACTGTACTAAATATATTCACGTCAGCAAATAATTTATTAAACAGAGTGTTTTGCAATGAAAGTCTATCGTAGCCTCAACAGCAGGCACCATATTGTATTTTTTTCCCACTTTCACTTAGCTAGTTAGTGCAGCTAGCTAGTTTACTCTACTCAAACACCCAGCTCAAACAGAGATAGATGCTATTTTTAGCTAGCTGGCTATGGCTATCCAACACTGGAACTCTTCCAAGTCAAGGTAAGCTTTTGGTTTTATAAATGTATTGACCCGTGGCCCGCGGGTGTAACTGCTGAACTGCTTGCTGGCTTTAAAATGCGCTGCATGATTGTAGCGGGTTTACATAGGTTTCAGACCCTGTGCTATGACACTCAAAATTCAGCTCAGGTGCATCCTAAAGTGCTCGTAAAATGAGCAACAAGATTCTCTGGTCTGATGAAACCAGGATTGAACACTCGGCCTGAATGACAAACGTCACGTCTGGAGGAAACCTGGAACTACAGGGAAGCATGGTGGTGGCAGCATCATGTTTTTCAGAGGCAGGGACTGGGAGACTAGTCAGGATTGAGCGAAAGATGAATGGAGCGAAGTAAAGAGAGATCATTGATGAAAACCTGCTCCAGAGCGCTTAGGAACTCAGACTGGGGGCGAAGGTTCACCTTCCAACAGGACAACAACCCGGTTCCTGTTCCCAAGAAAGCTAAGGTAACTGAGCTAAACGACTACCGCCCCGTAGCACTCACTTCCGTCATCATGAAGTGCTTTGAGAGACGAGTCGAGGACCATATCACCTCCACCCTACCTGACACCCTAGACCCACTCCAATTTGCTTACTGCCCAAATAGGTCCACAGACGATGCAATTTCAACCACACTGCACACTGCCCTAACCCATCTGGACAAGAGGAATACCTATGTGAGAATGCTATTCATCGACTACAGCTCGGCATTTAACACCATAGTGCCCTCCAAGCTCGTCATCAAGCTCGAGACCCTGGGTCTCGACCCCGCCCTGTGCAACTGGGTACTGGACTTCCTGACGGGCCGCCCCCAGGTGGTGAGGGTAGGCAACAACATCTCCACCCCACTGATCCTCAACACTCGGGCCCCACAAGGGTGCGTTCTGAGCCCTCTCCTGTACTCCCTGTTCACCCACGACTGCGTGGACATGCACGCCTCCAACTCAATCATCAAGTTTGCGGACGACACAACAGTGGTAGGCTTGATTACCAACAACGACGAGACGGCCTACAGGGAGGAGGTGAAGGCCCTCAGAGTGTGGTGTCAGGAAAATAACCTCACACTCAATGTCAACAAAACTAAGGAGATGATTGTGGACTTCAGGAAACAGCAGAGGGAACACCCCCCTATCCACATTGATGGAACAGTAGTGGAGAGGGTAGTAAGTTTTAAGTTCCTCGGCGTACACATCACAGACAAACTGAATTGGTCCACCCACACAGACAGCATCGTGAAGAAGGCGCTGCAGCGCCTCTTCAACCTCAGGAGGCTGAAGAAATTCGGCTTGTCACCAAAAGCACTCACAAACTTCTACAGATGCACAATCGAGAGCATCCTGTCGGGCTGTATCACCGCCTGGTACGGCAACTGCTCCGCCCACAACCGTAAGGCTCTCCAGAGGGTAGTGAGGTCTGCACAACGCATCACCGGGGGCAAACTACCTGCCCTCCAGGACACCTACACCACCCGATGTCACAGGAAGGCCATAAAGATCATCAAGGACATCAACCACCCGAGCCACTGCCTGTTCACCCCGCTATCATCCAGAAGGCGAGGTCAGTACAGGTGCATCAAAGCTGGGACCGAGAGACTGAAAAACAGCTTCTATCTCAAGGCCATCAGACTGATAAACAGCCACCACTAACATTGAGTGGCTGCTGCCAACACACTGACTCAACTCCAGCCACTTTAATAATGGGAATTGATGGGAAATGATGTAAAATATATCACTAGCCACTTTAAACACTGCTACCTAATATAATGTTTAAATACCCTACATTATTCATCTCATATGTATATGTATATACTGTACTCTATATCATCTACTGCATCTTTATGTAATACATGTATCACTAGCCACTTTAACTATGCCACTTTGTTTACATACTCATCTCATATGTATATACTGCACTCAATACCATCTACTGTTTCTTGCCTATGATGCTCTGTACCATCACTCACTCATATATCTTTATGTACATATTCTTTATCCCCTTACACTTGTGTCTATAAGGTAGTAGTTTTGGAATTGTTAGCTAGATTATTTGTTGGTTATTACTGCATTGTCGGAACTAGAAGCACAAGCATTTCGCTACACTCGCATTAACATCTGCTAACCATGTGTATGTGACAAATACAATTTGATTTGATTTGATTTGATTTGCAGCACACAGCCAAGACAACTCATGAGTGGCTTCAGGACAATTCTCTGAATGTCCTTGAGTGGCCCAGCCAGAACCTGGACTTGAACCCAAACGAACATCGCTGGAAGGACCTGTGCAAGACCTGAAAATAGCTGTGCAGTGACGCTCCCCATCCAACCTAACAGGGCTTGAGAGGATCTGCAGAGAAGAATGGGAGAAACTACGCAAATAGAGGTGTGCCAAACTTTTAGGGTCATACCCAAGAAGACTCAAGGTTGTAATGGCTGCCAAAGGTGCTTCAACAAAGTATTGCGTAAAGGATCTGAATACTTATGTAAATGTGATATTTCAGTTTTTTATTTGAATACATTTGCTAAAATGTCTAAAAACCTGTTTTTGCTTTGTCATTATGGGGTATTGTGTGTAGATGAGGGGAAAAAGTGATTTAATCCATTTTAGAATAAGTCGTAATGTAGCAAAATGTGGAAAAAGTGAAGGGTTTTAAAACATTTCCGAATGCACCGTATGACTGCTAATTCAGTGAACTCTCAAATGGTTAAATATCTCCGGGGACGAGATGAAGAGATAGGACCACTATTACTGTAACACCACCGTTGCATAATTCCACTTGCCAAATTCCACGACGGCTATGACCGAAAAGCATTTCAGTGGACAATAGGATTTTTCCGTGAGAGAGTATCTTTACGGTTTGCGCTTAAATGTGTGTGTGGTATCTCTTCTGCATACTCACTCTCTGACATTGTCTCCTGCGGTGTGGCTGTATTGTATGAGTGCTGCAGTCTTGACCTTTGCTCCCGTGGCCCCCTGCCCTGCCCCGGTGGCCCTGTGGCCCTAGAGGCTGCAAATCCCCTCCAACACAAACGGGGCTGTTGTGACACGACAGAGATAAGCCCTGCCGCTCCCAGACAAAACATACTCACAGGGCCGTGGGAAAAGAGAGGCCAGCTGCAATTTAGGAGAGTGTGTGGGTATAACAATGTGTGTGTAGGGTCTGTGTGTGTGTGTGTGTGTGTGTGTGTGTGTGTGTGTGTGTGTGTGTGTGTGTGTGTGTGTGTGTGTGTGTGTGTGTGTGTGTGTGTGTGTGTGTGTGTGTGTGTGTGTGTGTGTGTGTGTGTGTGTGTGTGTGTGTGTGTGTGTGTGTGTGTGTGTGTGTGTACATGTTTGTTTGCGTGTGGATGTGTGTGTCCATGCATGTGTGTTTTTTTCTGACTGCGTTCACACCTTGCCTGACTGCGTTCACACCTGGCCTGACTGCGTTCAAGGTTCCTCTGGACGTGGGCACCGTAAGGTTGTTTTGTCCCGTGCTTGAGCAACATTTCCACACACACTGACTGACTACTTCCTGGTTGACAGTGAGAGTGGATATGAAGCTAAACCGAGGAGGGGAAAACAAACTAGAAAAGGAAGAGGGAAAAAGGAGCAGAAATAGAGGGATGTGGCCCAAGGACAAAAAGAGGAAAGGACTACGTAGACGTATACTACATAATACCCAGGGGAAAGGAAAAGAGACTCATCTCAATGCACAGAGAGATCCATTGAATCTTACAGAAAACTCCGTAGGGGAATGGGATGGGTGTATTGGGGAGGAATGGATCTGCTGGAGGGAGGGAAAGAGAGAGAGGGAGGGAGGAGACTGTGTTACGGGGATAAGGAATCATCCTAAGGGGGATAGGGATGTGTGCCAGAGGGATTGAACAGAGAGGCGTGTTGTGTTTTAAGGATAGGTAAGCCTGCTGGAGCAATGGAGAGAATGCTTTAGATGAGTAGGTGTGTTCGAGGGATAAGGGAGGGGTGTGGTGGATGGAGGGAGGATGAGGATGAGGAAAGGAGGAAGAAGATGGGGGGATCCCCTAGGGACAGTAAATAGGCTTATGTAAGCCCCCCAGCCTAGCAGATGAGAGAAGAGCAGAGCAGCCAGTCACAGAGGGTTACTTCTGTTGAAATGAGCATGCAGACACCAGCAATGCTGGCCAACATCCCAGACAGCTCCCCTAAGTCCACACACACACACACACACACACACACACACACACACACACACACACACACACACACACACACACACACACACACACACACACACACACACACACACACACACACACACACACACACACACACACACACACACACACACACACCTCACACACACACATTCTCACACACACACCTTCTCACACACACACATACACACACACACAGACACACACACACAGACACACACACACACAGACCAAGACACAGACACACAGACAATCCCTCACACAGACACACACACAGACACACACGCCCCAGTACCACTTTCTCATCTTTCACACTGCTACCTCAGATCCAGACCAGATGAGAGGAGAGTTAGTTCTACACCCTCACACACACACCGCTCTGTCATAAAACACACACACCTGCTGAAGTTGGTGAGAGGGGAACAGGTGCACTCATAAGAACAGCTTTAACAAGAGGAAAATCCCCTCGTCACATGATACGGTTCTCTTAGCCAGAGAGGTTGACTTACAGCTCATCTGTGAGGTGATTTACAACCAAAACAATGTTCCATAGGGATACACACTGAGATCCTCAAGAAAACGTTCACTCCATTTAGCCTAGCTCCACGATAACCGTAGCAGATCCCTAACCAGATCGCAAAGCAAAGCTCTCACTCCTCCCCATTACACCCCTACGTTACCCCAACCATGTCCCAATCATGCATCTAACCAACTACCTCTATACCCCTCCCGCCCGTCATACCCACACACACACCAAACACACACGAACAGGCACGCACACACACACACGCACGCACGCACACAAAGCACACACACGTTCTCATAATGCCCCCCTCCCCAAACACACTTGAAACGCCGCACTCGCAAGGAGTGGCCACGAAAGCCAGAAAGGTATCGGATGACATCATTCCATTCATTTAGAGGGCGGGGAGGAGCGAAGAGGGGAGAGGAGGAATGGGAATCATTAGAGGAGGTTAAAGACTAGCATGTGCTGTGTGAGAGACGGCAGTGCGATGCAGGCTGCCAGTCACACGGCCAATCACATCGGCCAGTCACATCGGCCAATCACATGGCCAGTCACATCGGCCAATCACATCGGCCCCAAGACATCCTCAGAGGCACCATCCACCTCAGTAAGCACAGCCTTGCTATTGAGAAAGGCCGCCATAGGCAGACATGGCTCTCAAGAGAAGACAGGCTATGTGCTCACTGCCCACAAAATGAGGTGGAAACTGAGCTGTACTTCCTAACCTCCTGCCCAATGTATGAACATATTAGATTACACAGATCCACAAAGAATTTGAAAAACAAATCCAATTTTGATAAACTCCCATATCTACTGGGTGGATTTCCACTGTGTGCCATCACAGCAGCAAGATTTGTGACCTGTTGACGCAAGAAAAGGGCAACCAGTGAAGGACAAACACCATTGTAAATACAACCCATATTTATGCTTATTTATTTTCCCTTGTGTACTTTAACCATTTGTACATTGTTACAACACTGTATATATATACAGTATATATAATATGACATTTGTAATGTCTTTATTGTTTTGAGACGTTGAGCAGTGGGAGAGTGAAAGAGTATCAGTCAAAGAAAGATCCAAAAGGCTGAAAGAGAGGGAGAGAGAGCGAAAGATTGTCTGAGAGCCTCTATGCGTTGTCCCACCCCCTGACTGGTCAGGGGAGAGAGAGTGAGTCATGGAAGAGTAGCAGGAAAGTAGCTATATGAGGGAGTGGTTGAGCCTGTGCGTGTGCGTATGCGAGCATGACAGAAGCATCATCGTGACAATCTTTCTCTTACACACGCACACACATGCAAACACACACGCACGCACACACAGACACACTGTGTCCATCCTGGGTTAGCCAGTATAGGCCTCTACCCTGAGAAACATCACTGTCACCTCCTCTCTCTGTCATCCTTCAGAGGACACGCAGCATCCGTCTGCATGGCTGTTGGTCAGAGGAACCATGGACCATAACAAACCACTCAACTGGACCACAACTGGACCACACTGTGACTTACCCTGAGGACACACACACACACACACACACACACACACACACACACACACACACACACACACACACACACACACACACACACACACACACACACACACACACACACACACACACACACACACACACACACACACACACACACACACACACACACCCTGATGAGCTCATCATCGCTTGGTAAATGAAACCTGAAGTGTTTCTGATTTGAAGAGGGTGACACACAGTGAAACCACCAAGATCAAGACAAAACGGAAGGGTCATGAAAGGTTGCAACCGAAATCGATGAGTCACTCGCCCACTTTTTAATATCTGAGCCATCAGCTCCACCCATATGTACCGTATTCCTGTTAATAATTGCAGAATGATTCATTTAACTACATGGTGTGTTCCCCTTTTTTCGGGCCCATTTCCCTTCCTTTCCGTCTCTTAATCTCTTCCACGCTCCTCTCTCTTTCATGTCTTCATCAATGTTTCTGTTCCCCGACTCACCTCTCTGAACTGGTGCCGGCGTGGGTTTTAAAGTGCTGCTTTTAAAGATTAAAGCTGCTTTTAATTCTCAACATTGAATCCAGACTTCAGACATGAGACACCCAGAAAGCAAAGCCCTGACCCCTCTCCTTTTTCCACATTACCTGCTTCATGACAGCTGGGTATGGGTGGGGGGTGGGGGGCTTGGGGGGCACGGACGAAGGGCACTGACACTCAATGATGGCAAACGCCTCCCATCCATCGCCCTATGTGTCCGACCCCCATCCGCATTTTCTCTCACTTAACCCCCCCCCCCTCACCTGCTTTCCTTTCCTCCTCGTGCTCTTTCTCTCTCTCCCTCCCGTCGTTTTCGATCACCCCGCGGGATCCTTTCTTCTCTGGTCTTTGATCTGTTTTCCTGATCTCTTCCAGAGGGACGTGTGTGGGCCCTGATCTAACCTGTTGCTGTTTCCCTACTGCCACACACAATGCCTTGGCTTCAGCCTAAGCCTCACCCTTACCCTCAGCCCCAGTCTCGTCCTTACCCTCAGCTCCAGCCTCGTCCTTACCCTCAGCCCCAGCCTCGTCCTTACCCTCAGCTCCAGCCTCGTCCTTACCCTCAGCTCCACTCTCGTCCTTACCCTCAGCTCCAGCCTCGTCCTTACCCTCACCCTCAGCCCCAGCCTCGTCCTTACCCTCAGCCCCAGCCTCACCCGTACCCTCAGCCCCAGCCTCGTCCTTACCCTCAGCCTAAGCCTCACCCGTACCCACTGCCCCAGCCTCACCTGTACCCTCTGCCCCAGCCTTGGCCTTACCCTCAGCCCCAGCCTCGTCCTTACCCTCAGCCTAAGCCTCACCCGTACCCTCTGCCCCAGCCTCACCTGTACCTTCTTTCCCAGTCTTGGTCTTACCCTCAGCCGCAGCCTCGTCCTTACCCTCAGCCCCATCCTCGTCCTTACCCTCAGCCCCAGTCTCGTCCTTACCCTCAGCCGCAGCCTCGTCCTTACCCTCAGCCCCATCCTCGTCCTTACCCTCAGCCCCAGTCTCGTCCTTACCCTCAGCCCCGGCCCCAGCCTCGTCCTTACCCTCAGCCCCAGTCTCGTCCTTACCCTCAGCCGCAGCCTCGTCCTTACCCTCAGCCCCATCCTCGTCCTTACCCTCAGCCCCAGTCTCGTCCTTACCCTCAGCCCCAGCCCCAGCCTCATCCTTACCCTCAGCCCCAGCCTCACCCGTACCCTCAGCCCCAGCCTCGTCCTTACCCTCAGCCCCAGCCTCACCCGTACCCTCAGCCCCAGTCTCATCCGTACCCTCAGCCCCAGCCTCCCTCAGCCCCAGCCTAACCTCAGCCCAGCAGACTCAGTCTCATCCGTACCCTCAGCCCAGCCTCACCTCAGCCCACAGTCTCAGCCCCAGCCTCACCCTTACCCTCAGCCCCAGTCTCGTCCTTACCCTCAGCCCCAGTCTCACTCGTACCCTCAGCCCCAGCCTTACCCGTACCCTCAGCCTCAATCTCGTCCTTACCCTCAGCCCCAGCCTCACCCGTACCCTCAGCCCCAGCCTCACCCGTACCCTCAGCCCCAGCCTCACCCTCGTACCCTCAGCCCCAGTCTTAGCCCCGCGAAGGAAAGTAACCACCTTCCCTTTTCTCTGTTTCCCCTCCCCTCATCTACATCTGTGATGTGTTTGCTTCCTTTGCTGAAGTGATCACCTTTAGGCCTTCCCTCTCCTATCTGACCAGCACACATGGTGTGAGATGTGAGAATCAGTGCGGAATAACATAAACTCCACAAGGAGAGGTAGAGGAGCAACCACCGCCCAACCACTAACACCCAACCACCACCACCCGACCACCACCACCCAACCACCACCCGACCGCCACCACCCGAACACCACCCAACCACCACCACCCGACCACCACCACCCAACCACCAACACCCAACTACCACCACCCGACCACCACCGCCCAACCACCACCACCCAACCACCAACACCCGACCACCACCGCCCGACCACCACCGCCCAACCACCACCGCCCGACCACCACCACCCAACCACCACTACCACCCGACCCCCGCCACCCAACCACCACCCGACCACCACCACCCGACCACCGCCACCCAACCATCACCACCCCCTAACCACCACCACCAGCCCTCAACCACCACCACCCGACCACCACCCGACCACCACCACCCAACCACGGAATAACATAAACTCCCCAAGGAGAGGTAGAGGAGCAACCACCGCCCAACCACCGCCACCCAACCACCACCACCTGACCACCACCCGACCACCACACGACCACCACGCAACCACCACCCTACCAACACCCCCTGACCACCACCCCACCACCGCCACCCGACCACCACCCCACCACCACCCGACCACCGCCACCCGACCACCACCCGACCACCCTGATCTCCTTCAGATCCATGGGGAGCACCCTGATCTCCTTCAGATCCATGGGGAGCACCCTGATCTCCTTCAGATCCATGGGGAGCACCCTGATCTCCTTCAGATCCATGGGGAGCACCACCCCTGCGTATGAGTCCATCTGGACCTGTCAGCACTCCAAACACACCGTCCAAATATCCAAATGATAAGGCAGAGACTATTTACTGGTATAACAGAAACGTCTTTACTACAAGCAGCTGCATGGGGAGATCTACCTCTGATTTCACAGGGAGGAACTCCAAGAGTAAATGGCTCCATGTCCCTTATATAGTGAGAGGTGGTAATACAATCGTTTTGTTTACACAACTGTTCTTTCAATACGTCCACAGTTCCGGAACACAATGGCCTTGTGCTAAGGTGCAGACATACCAGGCGTCATAACATCACAGTCCAACTCAGAACACAATCCCTTGAGAAGTTACAACAGCTCACCCCAAACTTTGCCACCACAACACTTACACAACCCACATCAAAACAGCCCCTCCCGACCGACACACGCACGCACACACACACACACACACACACACACACACACACACACACACACACACACACACACACACACACACACACACACACACACACACACACACACACACACACACACACACACACACACACACCATGGGAATCTTGTCTTGTCCCTGTGCTTCCCATTCTATTCGGCTTATTAGGTTCCCTCATCTGCAGTTTATGCCTAGTCTTTCCTAGCAGACCAGACTCCGTTACTCGATAATAGTAATAACCATATGACTGTAGAGCTGAACACTGAGCACCTGATCTCCATCTCCACCGAGAAACATTCCTCGGCTCCACTTCCTGCCTGTCAGCCAATCACAGGCCAGGGAGGCACGTCTGCTCTTATCAGGAGGAAGATCCCGCCCCTGTCTGGCAAACGCTGCCACCAGATGGCTGGCAAGGTGAAACCAATGATACACAAACGACTGCAGCACTCCTTCACCTCACCGTGACCACTGTTTCTTTATCACTCTCCTGCTCCCTAAACCCTTCTCTCCCCCCCCCCACCCCCCATGCTCTCCGCTCCCTCTGTGGTTAGCTGTGATGGGTGTGTGTGTGCGGCGTCTCTCTGTGTTGAAGCGGTTAAACTCTCTCTCCGTCTGACCCTCGTTGGTAAAGCAGATGTGTG
Organism: Oncorhynchus gorbuscha; assembly: GCF_021184085.1. Classification (NCBI taxonomy): domain Eukaryota; kingdom Metazoa; phylum Chordata; class Actinopteri; order Salmoniformes; family Salmonidae; genus Oncorhynchus; species Oncorhynchus gorbuscha. Next base: position 67,702,634 of record NC_060175.1, on the reverse strand, counting down.
CCTGGACCCTCCATTAACAGCAGGTCTTAACACTCTCCATCTTTCTTCCCTTCCTCAACTTGGTGTAGGGTCTGTGTGTGTGTGTGTGTGTGTGTGTGTGTGTGTGTGTGTGTGTGTGTGTGTGTGTGTGTGTGTGTGTGTGTGTGTGTGTGTGTGTGTGTGTGTGTGTGTGTGTGTGTGTGTGTGTGTGTGTGTGTGTGTGTGTGTGTGTGTGTGTGTGTGTGCGTGTGCGTGTGTGTGTTCGTGCGCATGTGTGAGAGAGAGCAAGAAAGATAGAGATAAGGAGAGCTTGCTCCGTCTTTGAATTAAAACGGAGGCAACTCAAATGCTATTGGCCTGTGTTGAGAGAGTGGACTTGGCAGACAGGGGCCTCTGTGCAGAGACAGACAGAGAGAGAGAGAGAGAGAGAGAGAGAGAGAGAGAGAGAGAGAGAGAGAGAAAGATGGATGTAAGCGCAGTCACAGGTCATTGTGAGATGATTTATATATTCATACATTCTCCATTTAAAGTGCAGATCAATGGCAGTAACGTTTCCATCTCCTTTGGCATAGTTTCATTAAACACACACACATGCACACAGACACACAAACACACAGAGACACACAAACCCCGATTTGCCTTTCCTTATAGTCAATTTGTCCTTAAAGAGGCGTATTCCCTTGTCCCACACTGTCACTGCTACAGTCTGAGCTCTGAGGTAGGCCCAGATACAAGGCGACACCTCACTGAAGCACTATGTTCTGCTAGATGTGCTCCGATGGCCCATTAAATGCATATTTTAAGGGGAGCGGAGTGAATCCCTTCAGCACTGTATCCTCTGCCTTAACCCCATTTCAACTCCTCTCTACCCCACTTGACTCCACAGCAAACAGAAGCACAGTGACTGTCACCACAGGAGAACTGTAGCACCCCGGCGAAATGGCGTCCCCATCCCGTGTCTTTAGTCTCCTCTGAGTGATGACTGTACGTCTCTGTATGTCCCTAGCTGTGTCTGTGGGTCCCATGTGTTGAGTATTATCAGGGTGCCTCATCTGTGACCAATCAGGCCAAACAAACAGCAGGATATTATATTTCCCTGGGCGTGTGGCCGGCTGGCGGGGATAAAGAGTCTGCCATCTAAACCCCAGGGCTATGCAATGCAGTCACACAGTCACAGTCACAAACCCCCCCCCAAACTCTTTCTCTCTGCAAGAGTGTGTCGTTCAACCCGGAAGGCAGGTATAAAGGCAATTCCGAGGTACATGACATACACAACACACTCAAACAAATAGAGTCTGGCCAAACTGTGATGCGCGCCACCGCATCGCGCACCGTGTGTAGTTGTCTGAACCGGCTGCCTGCGTTGCCCGGTGGAGGTGGTGAATCAGGAGGTCCACATGTTGTATTGCACGCTCCACACACACACAGGAAACCATCCCATACAAATAAAAAGCTGGAGCACACCCAGAGGAAATGATCTTGTGTGGAGGTGAAGACCAATGCTGAATAAACTGTAAGTGATTTTAAGCCAAATAAAGAGAGTATATATACTCTGTATATATATATATATATATAAAAACTCCCAGGAATGTATTGGGTAAAATACATATATATATATTTAATATATATATTTTTAGAGCAACCAATCCCATACACACACCACACCACACCACACGTACAGGTTATAGGTTCCCCATGTCACACATACTACAGTCCCTCTGTTATGACCAGAGAGACTTTGAATAACAGCTATCTTGATAGCTAATATGTATCTTATTATTCATCATCGTCATCTTTTTATATCAAAACCATAATTGCTATGTAATCGGGAGAGAAAAAGGAGATGGACAGTAAGCCTGTACCCAGTTAGTCATGCAGTTAAGCTGGAGAGGGAGTCGTAGGGAGTGCTGGTCAAGTATCTATGCATGTGACACCTGCACCATCTGACTGGCCGTGTGTGTGTGTGTGTATGTGTTTATTTCATTTAACCTTTATTTAACCAGGAAAAAGCCATTGAGATCCAGTCTCTTTTTCAAGGGAGACCTGGTTAAGGCAGCAACAATCAATACATTACATCATTAAAACATACAACAACAAGATCCAGCCTATAAAAAAACCATTTTACACTCCTCTGTAACAGAGACTCCCATCAATATTTTAACATATCTCGATCAAGTGCAGCAGGTGTTTATTGCAAAGGACCACAGGAGGAAGCAGGTAGATGGGTCCAGGGGCAGGCTAAAGGTCATACACAGGGGGTCCAAAAAGCCAGCAATCCTGGCAGGGTAAAAGCTAGTAACATGGTCCAGGAGATCAGGCAATAGGTTGATAACAGGAAATCCAATAGGCTAAAGTACAGGCAGGGAACAGGCGTCGTTAGCGAGACAGGCAAAAACTATCATACACGGGAGGAGTACAATCAGAGGAAACCCAGCGCTCTAAAAGCCGTGTCACAAAACAAACAATACCTCACAGTGATGGTGTGGAAAGACCTAAACAAAATAGTGTGTGATAATGACATACAGGTGTGTGAACAGGTGATCAGAATTCAGGTGATTGGGATCTGGAGAGTGAGCTGCGTTCAGGGGATCTAGGTGTTTGAGGGTGTGAGTTGGAAGCAGATGTTACACATGGATTGTAGATTATTCCGTGCGTCTGATGCACACGAAGAGAAGGCAGTCTTGCATAATACTGTGAATGTCCTGTGGACTTTAATTAGCAACCACCTAGCAGACCGGGTATGGTAACTAAGGGTGGTGAAGGAGACCAAACAACAGAGGTAAAGAAGGAGTTTACCAGAAAGGCCTTTGTAGATGAACACATACAAATGTATCTTTCTGCGCATACAAAGTGAGGTCCAACCTACCATTTGGTACAATGTGCAATGGTGGGTGTGTGACCTGGCATTTGTAATAAAGCACAAGGATGCATGATAAACAGAGTCCAGTCTCTGTAATATGGAGGAGGTTGCATGCATCTACAACAAGTCACCATAATCAATTACAGAGAGAAAAGTGTCTTGAACAAGCTTCTTTCTAGCCATAAGCGGGATGCAAGACTTATTACGAAAATAAAAACCCAATTTCAATTTAATATTTGTCACAAGATTATCCACATGAACTTTCAAGGACAACTTGTCATCCAAACAAATATCTAGGTATTTGTAGGATGACACTTTGTCAATGGAAAAGCCATCAGATGTGACAATGCTAACCTTCTCTGGAAAGAGTTCTGGTAAAAGTCATGAATTTAGTTTATTGTATATTCAAGACGAGTTTGAGATCATAAAGGGAGGCTTGCAGAGACTGAAAAGCAGTCTGGATCTCTTCAACAGCCTGAACCAGAGAAGGAACACATTCATACTGTATCATCTGCATATAGATGTAACTTTACTGGTTGCATCCCATTTCCCAAATCATTAATAAAAATTGAGAACAACACAGGAGCTAAAATGGAACCCTGGGGCACACCTCTGTTAATCTCAAAAAAGCTAGACTTGTGATTGTCAGTACATACACATTGTGTTCTGTCAGAAAGATAGTTCTTAAACCAATTTACTGCCCCTTCACTGAGACCAATGTTTAGCTAGCAACAATTCATGGTCAACTGAATCAAAAGCTTTTGATAAATCCACAAACAGAGCAGCACAATGTTGCTTTTTATCAAGTGCATTAATGATGTCGTTTGCCACTGCCATAGCTGCAGTTGTAATGTTGTGTCCCGATCTAAAGCCAGACTTGAACCCCACTCAGTATGTTCTTATCAATGAAGACGTTTTTTAACTCTGAGTTCACTAGGGATTCATAGACTTTGGCCAGGATAGGGAGTTTAGAGATGGGACGATAGTTATTAGCATCTGAGGGATCTCCCCCTTTTAGCAGTGGGAGGACATGAACTGATTTCCAAATGCTGGGTATGGAATTGGTCAAGAGACTCAAGTTGAAAATGTGGGCCACCAGCTGCTATCTTTAAGAGGTATGGGGTCCGGGTTGTATGGACCTGCAGACTTTAAATTGTCTATTGCCTTTAGGGCTTCATAGACATCAGTATAAGAAACAGGCTCAAAGTTAAAATGGTTCATATGAGGTCCTATATCACAGTTGACTGTAACAGAGCTTAATTTAGAGACCTGGGCCCCACCATTATCAAAAACTGGACAGGCAAATATGAAGTGCTTGTTAAAAACCCCTACAACATTGGCTTTATCGTTCGCTTCATTAGAATCCATCATTAAATGGTCAGGAAGGCCTGAGGATACATTAGAACCTGACACTGATCTGATTAGCTTCCAGAACTTGGTAGGGTTGTTTAGGTTCTCTGTGACTGCATTTCAACAGTAATCTGATTTGGACTTCCTGCTCCATACGGTGCATTTGTTTCTTAGAGCTCTGAAGGAGGCCCAGTAAACAGGAGCATTTGTGTGTCTAGCTTGAGCCCAAGAGATATTTATCTTTCTAATTCATTCTGCCAGGTTATCTGAAAACCAGTGATTCTAAATTTCTTCACTGGGGAATGTTTATCATAAATCGACACAAATTTCATGTAAAAATAGTCCCAGGCAGTGTCAACATCGGGAATCAGTCTTACTCTGTCAATATTATGGTACAGATCATGTAAGAACGCATGCTCATCAAACTGTCTAAAATGTCTTTTAAAAATATAACGGGGTTTGGCTTTGGTCATTTTTGTATTTCTAACACAAGTAATTGCACAGTGATCACTGACATCATTACAGAATATCCCAGTCATTCGTTAGAATATTGTCCAATAAGGATGATTTGTTAGGTGCACTGGGATTCGGTCTTGCAGGCACATTCATTATAATTGAGCGAGTTTCAGAGAATCACACATTTCTTTAAAAGAGTCCAATACAGAAGTAAGAGAGTTACAGTTGAGGTTGGAAGTTCACATACACTTATGTTGGAGTCATTAAAACTCCTTTTCAACCACTCCACAAATTCTTTGTCAAAAAACTATAGTTTTGGCAAGTCGGTTAGGACATCTACTTTGTGCACGACACAAGTCATTTTTTACAACAATTGTTTACAGACACATATAACTCTGCATCACAATTAACTTGAATGTGCCTTTAAACAGCTTGGAAAAATACCAGAAAATTATGTCATGGCTTTAGAAGCTTCTGATAGGATAATTGACATAATTTTAGTCAATTGGAGGTGTACCTGTGAATGTATTTCAAGGCCTACCTTCAAACTCACTGCCTCTTTGCTTGACATCATGGGAAAATCAGAAGAAATCAGCCAAGACCTCAGATAAAAAAAAGTTTAGAACTCCACAAGTCTGGTTCATCCTCGGGAGCAATTTCCAAACGCCTGAAGGTACCATGTTCATCTGTACAAACAATAGTACGCAAGTATAAACACCATGGGACCACGCAGCTATCATACTGCTCAGGAAGGAGATGCGTTCTGTCTCCTAGAGATGAATGTACTTTGGTGCAAAAAGTGCAAATCAATCACCGAGCAACAGCAATGGACCTTGTGAAGATTCTGGAGGAAACAGGTACAAAAGTATCTATATCCACAGTAAAACGAGTCCAATATGGACTTAACCTGAAAGGATGCTCAGCACGGAAGAAGCCACTGCTCCAAAACCGCCATAAAAAAGCAAGACAACGGTTTGCAACTGCACATGGGGATAAAGATCGTACTTTTTGGAGAAATGTCCTCTGGTCTGATGAAACAAAAATAGAACTGTTTGGCCATAATGACCATTGTTATGTTTGGAGGAAAAGGGTGAGGAAAATTAAGTGGATACCAAATAACACCATCCCAACCGTGAAGCACGGGGGTGGCAGCATCATGTTGTGGGGGTGCTATGCTGCAGGAGGGACTGGTGCACTTCACCAAATAGATGGCATCATGAGGTAGGAAAATTAAGTGGATATATTGAAGCAACATCTCAAGACATCAGTCTTGAAGCTTGGTCACAAATGGGTCTTCCAAATGGACAATGACCCCAAGCATACTTCCGAAGTTGTGGCAAAATGGCTTAAGGACAACAAAGTCAAGGTATTGGAGTGGCCATCACAAAGCCCTGACCTCAACCCTATAGAGAATGTGTGGGCAGAACTGAAAAAGCATGTGTGCGAGCAAGGAGGCCTACAAACCTGACTCAGTTACACAAGCTCTGTCAGGAGGAATGGTCCAAAATTCACCCAACTTATTGTGGGAAGCTTGTGGAAGGCTACCCGACACGTTTAAACCAAATTTAACAATTTAAAGGCAACGCTACCAAATACTAATTGAGTGTATGTAAACTTCTGACCCACTGGGAATGTGATGAAATAACAAAAGCTGAAATAAATCATTCTCTCAACTATTATTCTGACATTTCACATTCTTAAAATAAAGTGCTGATCTTTACTAACCTAAGACAGACATGTCAGAAATTGTGATAAACTGAGTTTAAATGTATTTGGCTAAGATGTAAACTTCCGACTTCAACTGTAAGTGTACCTCCCGAAGCCGAGGGCAGTCTGTAGTAGCCGACCACAGTGATGTGGGAGTCCTTATATATGTTCACTTTAAACATCAAGCAATTCAAAACGTTTGGCTTTGGTAATCGAGAGAATTTCAGAGTTGTTCAACTCGGATTTCACATAAATTGCAACCCCTCCTCCTTTACTCATCCGATCCATTCTAATAAAAAACATGTCAAATTGAGTTATGTGACATTTCTTTAGCCAAGTTTCTGATAAAACCATTACGTCTGCTTTTTGTCGTTTTGGCCCATATTCTAATCATGTCTATTTTTGGAAATAGTCTTCTGACATCAGTGCAAAGAGGCCATAAACCTGCTCTGTTTTTAAAATCCTAGGGAGTTGGTAGAGATTGCATGGCGTCTACCGGCCCAGGATTTGGTCGCACATTACCAGAGATAAACAATAAAAGCATTTACAACGTATCTCAGTTCTCCAATGCGTGAGGCGCCATTGTCAAAAAAACCACACAGAATCAAAAGTTGTTCAATAGTTTGAGATTTTGGAAGCATGCCATCAAGTGTAGGTCCAGTTGCGTTTGAGAGTGGCACAAATGCAATTGCAGAGCGAGACCAAGATGCTGGGGATATTGACATGAAGGTCTCGTCGGAGTGTTTGCAAAATCCCGGGCATAAGGCGAAGATAATGACCTCACCCATCGAGCCTATTTAATCCAGGATGGCATTGAGTAAAGAGCAGGCATGTATGGGGGAAAGGGGAGTATGGAGGGAGTGTGTGTGTGTGTGTGTGTGTGTGTGTGTGTGTGTGTGTGTGTGTGTGTGTGTGTGTGTGTGTGTGTGTGTGTGTGTGTGTGTGTGTGTGTGTGTGTGTGTGTGTGTGTGTGTGTGTGTGTGTGTGTGTGTGTGTGTGTGTGTGTGTGTGTGTGTGTGACGGAAAGGT
>NC_060175.1:67612753-67690253 GCF_021184085.1 Oncorhynchus gorbuscha | reverse complement strand
TCAAAAAATCTAGACAGACAAACAGATGGATAAACAGACAAGCACATGCACACGCAAGTTTGTAGGAGAGGGTCAGAACAGAACGCATGAGAGGCGATGGACCTTGTCCCTAGAGTGGTGGTTCTGAAAACACTTAGAGAGATCCTCATAACTAAATAAACAGAACTGAGTGACAGACAGGTGAATGTGTCACCCAGGAAACTGACAGGCGATGACAGACACACAATGGGAAGTGTGTGAACAGACTGAACCATGGAGAGAGCAGAGGGACACATTAACACAATCAACAGAGTCAGATTCAACACTTAAACCCCAATATCCCCCCTCCTGCCATATCGCTGGTGCAATTGTAGGTCAGAGATGTCTGGTGAACTCCCACTCAACCTGGCTCCTTCTTCGACACCTGGTGCCAGTGTGCGTGTGCGTGTGTGTGTGTTTGTGTGTGTGTGTGTATGCCTACATGATTTGGGCTCCTGAGTGGCGAAGCGTTCTAAGGCACTGCATCTCAGTGCTAGATGCGTCACTACAGACCCTGGTTCGATTTCAGGCTGTATATCAATTGACACAGTGTCGTTAGGGCTTGGCCGGGGTAGGCTGTCATTGTAAATAAGAATTTGTTCTTAACTGACTTGCCTAGTTAAATTAAATATTTTTGTAAAAATTGTGTATGTGCGCTAACACAGGTGAGGCCCACCACAATATCACAGTCGCAGTCGGAATTCCAATTCATCCCAAAGGTGTTTGATGGGGTTAAGGTCAGAGCTCTGTGCTGGCCAGTTAAGTTCTTCCACACTGATCTCGTTGCTTCTAGAGGCAGTTTGGAACTCGGTAGTGAGCGTCGCAACCAAGGACAGAGGATTTTTACACGCTACGCGTTTCAGCACTCTGTGGTCCCATTCTGTGAGCTTGTGTGGCCTATCACTTCACAGCTGAGCCGTTGTTGCTCTTAGACGTTTCTACTTCACAATAACAGCACTTACAGTTGGCCGGGGCAGTTCTAGCAGGGCAGAAATTTGACAAACTTGACTTGTTGGAAAGGTGGCATCTTATGACTGTGCCACGTTGAAAGTCACTGAGCTCTTCAGTAAGTCCATTCTACTGCCAATGTTTGTCTATGGAGATTTCATGTCTGTGTGTTCGATTTTATACACCTGTCAGTAACAGGTGTGGCTGAAATAGCCAAATCCACTAATTTGAAGTTGTGTCAACATGCTTTTGTATATATAGTGTAAGTCAATAAGTCATTGTTTTAGTCATATATATGACATATATGTGTGACTTCGGATGTTTCCGTGAGTCTTACGTGTCTTTTCCTATGAAATGACGTGCAAATTCTTTCCAGCCTATGTTTTGATTCAGGGCTGGGTTTTATTTAAATGTTACCACACATCAGCATAATCAGAAACACTTGCTGCAAAGTTCTTCCTATTCACAAGTCGTCTGAAAGTCAAACAGCTTTTCTCTGTAGCTTACACTTGGGTTACCACTCGATAAAACAGGCTCAATCATAAATGTTTGTCATTTAGCAGACACTCTTATCCGGTGTGACTTACAATTAATACATAGCTGGGTGAGACAACAACACATCACAATCGCATCAAGTGCATCAAGTGCATTTTTCCTCAACAAAGTATCCATCAGCAAAGTCAGCGCTTGTGGTAAAAGAGAAGTGGCATTGTGAGAGTTATTTAAGATACTCTTCAAAGAGGTAGGGTTTAAGATGTTTTCGAAAAATGAGTAGGGACTCCGCTGTCCTGACTTTAGGGGTAAGCTTGTTCCACCATTGCTGTGCCAGGACAGAGAAGATCTTCGACTGGGCTGAGTGGGAGCTGCCATCCCATAGGAGTGGGAGGGCCAAGAGACCAGAGGTGGCGGAACTGAGTGCTCGGGTTGGGATGTAGGGTTTGACCATAACCTGAAGGTAAGGAGGTGCTGATGAGGAGGATCTGATGGTTAACGGTGTCAGAGGCAGTGGATAAATCTAGGAGGATGAGAACAGAGGAGAGACAGTCAGCTTTGGCAGAGCGGAGAGCCTCTGTGACTCAGAGGAGAGCAGTCTCAGTTGAGTGAGCCTCCTTGAAGCCTGACTGGTTAGGGTCAAGAAGATCATTCTGAGAGAGATAACAAGAGAGTTGGTCAGAGACAGAACAATCAAGTGTTTTGGGAAGAAAAGAGAGAAAGGATACCAGTCTGTTGTTGTTGACGTCAGAGGGGCCAAGTGTTGGTTTCTTGGGGAGGGGAGCAACTCTGTCCATCTTGAAGTTAGACATCAGTGCAGCTTTTGACACTATTGATCATAGTCTGCTGCTGGAAAAACGTATGTGCTGCTGGAAAAATGTATGTGTTACACCCCCTGCTATAATGTGGATAAAGAGTTACTTGTCTAACAGAACACAGAGGGTGTTCTTTAATGGAATCCTATCAATTATAATCCAGTTAGAATCAGGAATTCCCCAAGGTAGCTGTTTAGGCCCCTTGCTTTTTATTTATTTTTACTAACGTCATGCCACTGACTTTGAGTAAAGCCAGAGTTTCTATGTATGCGGATGACTCAACACTATACACATCAGAAACTACACTGACTGAAATGACTGCAACACTCAACAAAGAGCTGCAGTTAGTTTCAGAGCGGGTGGCAAGGAATAAGTTAGCCCTAAATATTTCTAAAACTAAAAGCATTGTATTTGGAACAAAACACTCTCTAAACCCTAAACCTCAACTAAATATTGTACTACATAATGTGGAAATTGAGCAAGTTGAGATGACTAAACTGCTTGGAGTATCACTAGATTGTAGACTGGTCAAAACATCATGATCAAAACATATTGATGCAGTAGTAGCTAAGATGGGGAGAAGTCTGTAAAGCAAAGCTCTGCCTTCTTAACAACACTATCAACAAGGCAGGTCCTACAGGCCCTAGTTTTGTCGCACCTTGACTACTGTTCAGTCGTGTTGTCAGGTGCCACAAAAAATACTTAGAAAAATTGCAATTAGCTCAGAACAGGGCAGCACAGCTTGCCCTCGGATGCACACAGAGAGATAATATTAATAATATGCATGTCAATCTCTCCTGGCTGAAAGTGGAGGAGAGATTGACTTCATCACTACTTTTATTAATGAGAGGTATTGACATGTTGAATGCACCGAGCTGTCTGTCTAAACTACTGGCACACAGCTCGGATACCCATGCATACCCACAAGACATGCCACAAGAGGTCTCTTCACAGTCCCCAAGTCCAGAACAGATTATGGGAGACGCACAGTACGACATAGAGCCATGACTACATGGAACTCTATTCCACATCAAGTAACTGATGCAAGCAGTAAAATTTGTTTAAAAAAAACAGACTAAAAAAACATCTGATGGAACAGCGGGGTCTGTGAAGCAACACAAACATTGGCACAGACACATGCATACACCCACACACACACACACACACACATACGATAACATACGCACTATACATACATATGAATTTAGTACTGTAAATATGTGGTAGTGGTGGAGTAGGAGCCCGAAGGCACACAGTGTGTTGTGAAATCTGTGAATGTATTGTAATGTTTTAAAATTGTACAAACTGTCTTAATTTTGCTGGACTCCAGGAAGAGGAATGGGGATCCATAATAAATACAAATACAAGTCAGAGGGGGGACAGCCAGTGGTCAGGGATGATACGGAGGAGGGAGAGGAAGGATGATAGGTTGAGCTTTCCTCCATTTCCGCTCAGCTGCACGCAGCCCTGTTCTGTTAGCACACAGTGAGTCCCTCAGCCACGGAACGGGAGGGGAAGGTCGGGCCAGCCGGGAGGAAAGGGGACAGTGAGAGTCAAAGCAAGCGGAAAGGGAGGAGAGTAGGATCGAAGAGGCAGAGTCAGGAGACAGGAGGAAGAAGATTTTAGCAGAAGGGAGATGGGATGGGATGGAAGAGGAGAGAGAGAGTGAAGATTCCTGCGGGAATCCGACACGGATTGACTGGAATTATCAAACAGCAAGAGTCAGACAAATGTCAACCTTCAACACGCCAACTGCTTGTATAGGCAAATGTTTACCTGAGACTCCTCTCTTGACAGGTGTATGTTAGCTAGTGACAGTGACAGCTGTCACTCAGGATCCTCTTTGTTGTTATTTCAAACCTTGTGGCTGGAGCTGACCAATAGAATGAAAGGTCACAACCTTTTTCTGTGTACACCCACCGTCCTGTCCACAGGGACAGAGTATGGGCTGATCCAATGGGAAAGGAGGGGTGGGCGGGTGAAGGAGGGTGAGGATGGGGGCATAAAAACCTGGACAAACTGTATAACAGGAAAGTACGCAGATTCCAAGGAGATTAGGGGAATTTGCTTATTAGGGGAATTCCCCTTATCCTGGGCAATTTAGGGGGATCAATCCACACTCCCTTTGTAAAGGTGGAAACTCTCTAGGGTAATTTAGGTTAAATGGCCTTTTCATGTGTCTGATTAGCCTACAGTGCCTTCAGAAAGTATTCATGCCCCTTGATTTATGTCACATTTTGTTGTGTTATAGCGTGAATTCAAAATGGTAAAAATAAATCGGAATATATTGAAAATGAATGTATTTAAAATGAAATACAGAAATATCGAATTTAATACGTATTCAAACCACTGATTCAATAGAATCAACTTTTTACAGCTGTGAGTCTTTCTGGGTAAGTCTATAAGAGCTATGAACACCTGAATTGTACAATATTTGCACATTATTCATTTAAAACTTCTTCAAGCTCTGTCAAGTTGATTGTTGATCATTGCTAGACAACCATTTTCAAGTCTTGCCATAGATATTTAAGCTGATTTAAATCAAAACTGTAATTAGGCCATTCAGGAACATACAATGCCATCTTGGTAAGCACCTCCAGCCTCTATTTGGCCTTTTGTTTTAGGTTATTTTCCTCAAATTTGTCTCCCACAGACAAGCAGACTGAATCAGGTTTTCCTCTAGGATTTTGCCTGTGCTTAGCTCTATGGGTGAAGTGAAAGTAGGTAGGGGTTAAAGGGAAACTTCGGGATTTTGGTATTGAGTCCCTTTATCTGCTCCCCCAGAGTCAAATGAATGAGTGGATACTGTTTTTATGTCTCTGTATGATGGAAGTTACAGGTAATACTATCTAGCGTTAGCACAATGACTGGAAGTCTATGGGTATCTCCCAATGAAAAAACTCTGAGCTATATAGGCAGGAAGAGCACATTCATACAGATGTGCAACTGTGAGGCTCATGGACACACGCAAACATGCAAACGCACACCCACGCACACTCAAATCAACAGTCACATTCCATCAGATATAAGGTCCCGAGCCATTAATGAAACGTTTTAACCATGCAGAAGGCAGACATCCCATTGTCCACTGGGGGAATAATAGAGTCAACGAGAGCTAGTCAAGCCAGAGCTCTGGGTGGTAAACAAGACAAGGGCAGTCAGAAGCTAATCAAGGACATTGCCATTTAGGATGAAAACCAGACGCTCTCACAGATCCAGTCAGCCCCGTTCACGCATGCACACACACAGGAAACCGAGCACAACATAAACACAGTCCAAGGTATGCAACAAATACTAAGGGGGACTGATGATGACAAGCCCTTTCCATCCACTGCAGGTGCACTGCCTTTGAACAAAGGACATTTTTCCTTTAGTCCGGATACGAAACACATTCGAAATGACTCACTATACATTTACCTGCATTGGCACCTTATGCAACACACACACACACACACACACACACACACACACACACACACACACACACACACACACACACACACACACACACACACACACACACACACACACACACACACACACACACACACACACACACACACACACACACACACACACACACACACACTGTAAAGAGACGAATGCCTCTTTAATCAATGCTAGTGCATCTGTCAACAGTGCTGTGAACACAAGACTCCCCAAACACAGAGGCCTCTGTAGCAGCCGGTGAACATGACCAAACAGCACCGCCATCCATCAGGCAGACGGAACAAATAAAGTGGAACCTTTTAAAGGTGCTCTTTAACTAGAGGACGCCTCCGACGCGCAGCAGCACCTGGCTGCGGAGAGCCTGGACTACAAGGTACTAAAGTAATGACCCTACAGGACCGAAAGGAAAATAGGACAATGCAGAGAGAGGATACTATACACTGTTACATGCAGCCACATGCAGACTGTACATGAAGGTATTGTATTGTGTATGTACAAGGTGCACCCACACAAACGGGTTTATAGCATTACATGGTTAGTTTCCTCTGTGGTTTGATCATCCATCACCATGAGGAAGAGGTATATGTCTGCCACACTGGTGTGGGCACAGAGCCCCCCGACACACATACACACCCAAGCAACAAAACAAAAATAATAATAATAATTACAAAACATGCATCTTGTATGCAACAAGGCCCAAAAGTAATACTGCAAGAAAAGGAATACAACACATCACTGACTAACTGACACCCCATTTTCAATCATGTTGGTGGCTGCATCATGGTATGGGTATTCCTGACATCTGCAAATTCTGGGGAATTTTTCAGGATAAAAAGAAATGGGATGGAGCTAAGCACAGGAAAAATCCTAGAGGAAAACCTTCTTCAGTCTGCTTTACACCTTTAACGAGTATGACGAGCCCGATGCAAACTATATACTTATTTCTCGGGAACAGGCCCAGATCCCGTGGTTTGCATGAAGAGGAGGCGGAGAAAAAGGGGCCAGAGGGTGGGTTGCTTTCTAAGAATTCGTAGGCGATCAAATAAACCCCCACTTCCTTCCATTCTGCTAGCAAATGTGCAATCTTCAGAGAACAAAATCGATGACGGCAAGATTAAACTACCAAGGCGTGCTGCTCTATTTTGAGCCAGCTGCAGCTTTGCCACATCCTTCTTTGCTGCACTTGACCATATTACTGGGCAGTAATCGAGATGAAACAAGACCAGAGCCTGGGCAATTAATACAATAGATTGTTGTGTAAAAAACACAGAACATCTTTTTATAACAGACATACCCCCTCCCCATCTTCACAACAACTTCATCAATATGACTTGACCATGATAATTGACCACCCAATGTTATACTTAAGAGTTTAGCTTCCTCAACTTGCTCAATGGTCACACCCTTTATGCAAAACTCCAGTTGAGGTTTAGGTCTTAGAGAATGTTTTGAACATAATACAGTGCTTTTAACCTTAGGTGTATTATTAAATCACCCATTCTGATACTGACTGACTATAACTCCTTATTTAGAATTTTAGTGAGCTCACTGGCTTTGGATGCTGACATGTAGAGTGCGGAATCATCCGCATACATAGTCATTCTGTCATTGTGTAAGACTGGTGGCAAATCATTTATAAATATCAAAAAGACTAACGGGCCAAGGCAACTGCCCTGAGGGACACCGCACTGTACATATCTGATCTCAGAGAAGCTCCATTAAAGAACACTTTCTGGGTTCTATGGATTAAATAACTTTCCAACCATGTGATGGCAGGTGACCATAACAAGTTAGTTTCTTCAATAACAATTTGTGATCAAAGGCTGCACTGAAATCTAACAATACAGCTCCAACTATAATCTTATTATCGTTTCTTTTAACCAATCATCAGTCATCTGAGTCAGTGCAGTGCAAATTAAGTGCCCTTCTCTATATGCATGCTGAAAGTCTGTAGTTAACTTGTTGTCACGTTCTGACCTTTATTCCTTTGTTTTGTCTTTATTTAGTATGGTCAGGGCGTGAGTTGGGGTGGGCAGTCTATGTTAGTTTTTCTATATTTTCTATTTCTGTGTTTGGCCTGATATGGTTCTCAATAAGAGGCAGCTGTCTATCGTTGTCCCTGATTGAGAACCATATTTAGGTAGCCTGTTTTCCTTTGTGTTTTGTGAGTGGTTATTTTCAGTCTTTGTGTGTCTGCACCAGATAGAACTGTTTCGGTTGTCAATTTGTTGTTTTGTATTTTTTAAGTGTTCAGTTGTTCATTAAAAAGATGAACACTAACCACGCTGCACTTTGGTCCTCTCCTTCTTCCACCCAAGACAGCCGTTACACTTGTTCTCTGAAAAATAGCATTGTATTTGGTCAAACACAATTATCTCCATCAGTTTACTAAGAACAGCCAGCAAAGGGTGCTTTACTATTTTTGGCAGTGGAATTACTTAGGCTTCCTTCCACGCATGTGGACACACACTCCTTAAGGCTTTGGTTAAGGATATAGCAAATAGTGATGGCAATACAGTCTGCTACCATTCTCAATAGTTTCCCATCAAAGGGAAAAAAGGTATGTGTGTGTGTAGGGTAGTAAAGAAATAAAACAACAGTAAAAAGACATTTGAAAAAAGAGTAGCAAGGCTATATACAGACACCAGTTAGTCAGGCTTATTGAGGTAGTATGTACATGTGGGTATCATTAAAGTGACTATGCATATATGATGAACAGAGAATAGCAGCAGCGTAAAAGAGGGGTTGGGGAGGGGGGGGGGCACAATGCAAATAGACCGGGTAACCATTTGGTTACCTGTTCAGGAGTCTTGTGGCTTGGGGGTAAAAACTGTTGAAAAGCCTTTTTGTCCTAGACTTGGCACTCCGGTACTGCTTGCCATGCGGTAGTAGAGAGAACAGTCTATGACTGGGATGGCTGGGGTCTTTGACAATTTTTAGGGCCTTCCTCTGGCACTGCCTGGTGTAGAGGTCCTGGATGGCAGGCAGCTTTGCCCCAGTGATGTACTGGGCCGTACGCACTACCCTCTGAAGTGCTTTGCGGTCGGAAGCCAAGCAATTGCCGTACCAGGAAGTGATGCAACCAGTCAGGATGCTACCGATGTTGCAGCTGTAGAATCGTTTGAGGGTCTCAAAAATGTTTAGTTTCCTGAGGGGGAATTGGCTTTGTCGTGCCCTCTTCACGACTGTCTTGGTGTGTTTGGACCATTCTAGTTTGTTGTTGATGTGGACATCAAGGAATTTGAAGTTCTCTACCAGCTGATCGACTATAGCCCCGTCGATGGGAATGGGGACGTGCTCGGTGCTCCTTTTCCTGTAGTCCACAATCATCTCCTTAGTCTTGGTTACGTTGAGGGATAGGTTGTTATTCTTTCACCACCCGGCCAGGTCTCTGACCTCCTCCCTATAGGCTGTCTCGTCGTTGTCGGTGATCAGTTGTGTCATCAGAAAAATTAATGATGGTGTTGGAGTCGTGCCTGGCCATGCAGTCATGGGTGAACAGGGAGTACAGGAGGGGACTGAGCACGCACCCCTGGGGAGCTCCAGTGTTGAGGATCAGCGTGGCAGATGTGTTGCTACCTACCCTCACCACCTGGGGGTGGCCTGTCAGGAAGTCCAGGATCCAGTTGCAGAGGGAGGTGTTTAGTCCCAGGTTCCTTAGCTTGGTGATGAGTTTTGAGGGTACTATGGTGTTGAACGCTGAGCTGTAGTCAATGAACAGCATTCTCACATAGGTGTTCTTTTAGTCCAGGTGGGAAAGGGCAGTGTGGAGTGCAATAGAGATTGCATCATCTGTGGATCTTTTTGGGCGGTATGCAAATTGGAGAGGGTCTAGGGTTTCTGGGATAATGGTGTTGCTGTGAGCCATTACCAGCCTTTCAAAGCACTTCATGGCTACGGACGTGAGTGCTACGGGTCTGTAGTCATTTAGGCAGGTTGCCTTTGTGTTCTTGGGCACAGGGACTATGGTGGTCTGCTTGAAGCATGTTGGTATTACAGACTCAATCAGGGACATGTTGAAAATGTCAGTGAAGACACCTGCCAGTTGGTCAGCACATGCCCGGAGCACACGTCCTGGTAATCCGTCTGGCCCCACAGCCTTGTGTATGTTGACCTGTTTAAAGGTCTAACTCACGTCGGCTACGGAGAGCGTGATCACACAGTCGTCCGGAACAGCTGATGCTCTCATTGCATGCCTCAGTGTTGCTTGCCTCGAAGCGAGCATATAAGTGATTTAGCCCATCTGGTAGGCTCGAGTCACTGGGAAGCTCGTGGCTGTGCTTCTCTTTGTAGTCTGTAATAGTTTGCAAGCCCTGCCACGTCCGACGAGCGTCGGAGCCGGTGTAGTATGATTCAATCTTAGCCCTGTATTGACGCTTTGCCTGTTTGATGGTTCATCGGGAGGGCATAGCGGGATTTCTTGTAAGCTTCCAGGTTAGAGTCCCGCACCTTGAAAGCGGCAGCTCTACCCTTTAGCTCAGTGCGAATGTTGCCTGTAATCCATGGCTTCTGGTTGGGTTATGTACGTACAGTCACTGTGGGGACGACATCCTCAACGCACTTATTGATTAAGCCAGTGACTGATGTGGTGTATTCCTCAATGTCATCGGAAGAATCCCGGAACATGTTCCAGTCTGTGATAGCAAAGCAGTCCTGTAGTTTAGCATCTGCTTTATTTGACCATTTTTCTATAGACCGAGTCACTGGTGCTTACTGCTTTAATTTTTGATTGAGTTGTGGTCGGATTTACCAAATGGAGGGCGAGGGAGAGCTTTGTACGCGTCTGTGTGTGGAGTAAAGGTGATCTAAAATGTTTTCCCTCTGGTTGCACATTTAACGTGTTGATAGAGATTTGGTAGAACTGATTTAAGTTTCCCTGCATTAAAGTCTTAGGAGCGCCCCCTCTTGGTGAATGGTTTCCTGTTTGCTTATTCCCTTATACAGCTGGCTGAGTGGGGTCTTAGGTCCAGCATCTGTCTGTGGTGGTAAATAAACAGCCACGAAAAATATAGCTAAGAACTCTCTAGGCAAGTAGTGTGGCCTGCAGTTTATCACAATATACTCTTACTTCAGGCGAGCAAAATCTAGAGGCTTCCTTAGATTTCGTGCACCAGCTGTTGTTTACAAATATGCACAGACTGTCCCCCCTTGTCTTACAGGAGTGTGCTGTTCTATTCTGACGGTGCAACGTGTATCCCGTTAGCTGAATCTCCATTTCGTCATTCAGCCACGATTCCGTGAAGCATAGGATTTTACAGTTTTTGATGTCCCGTTGGTAGGATATTCATGATCGTCCCTCGTCTAGTTTATTGTCCAATGATTGCACATTGGCAGTAACGGCAGCTTTCCCAGTTGGCTTCTGCGGGTCCAGATGAGGCATCTGGCTCTTCTTCCTCTGCGTCGCTTCCTTTTGCGAATAATTGGGATGTCTGTCCTGTGGGGTGTTTGGAGAATATCGTGTGAGTCCTGTTTGTTGTTGTTGTTGTTGAAGAAATCTTCGTCTAATCCGAGGTGAGTGATCGCTGTCCTGATATCCAGAAGCTCTTTTCTTCTGTAAGATATGGTTGCAGAAACTTACGTACAAAATCATTTACAAATATCGTGAAAAAAACCCACATAATAGCACAATTGGTTAGGAGACCGTAAAACGGCAGCCATCTCCTCCAGCGCCATTTGTGTGATAGGAGGTGCGATGGGTAGAGAGACCAAGGGATGGGAGGTGAGTTGTGATGGGTAGAGAGACCGAGGGATGAGAGGTGAGTTGTGATCGGTAGAGAGACCGAGGGATGGGAGGTGAGTTGTGATGGGTAGAGAGACCGAGGGATGAGAGGTGAGATGTGATCGGTAGAGAGACCGAGGGATGGGTTGCTATAAAAAGTTTGTAAGGATGTCTAAAGCTCAAAGTCCCCTAGTGCATAGGTTGGGGTAAATGAGTATGTATGCTCTACACATAGCCTATACATTATGCAGTGGTGTGTGTGTGTGTGTGTGTGTGTGTGTGTGTGTGTGTGTGTGTGTGTGTGTGTGTGTGTGTGTGTGTGTGTGTGTGTGTGTGTGTGTGTGTGTGTGTGTGTGTGTGTGTGTGTGTGTGTGTGTGTGTGTGTGTGTGTGTGTGTGTGTGTGTGTGTGTGTGTGTGGAAAGCTTATACATTCTCAAGACACCTCAGCACCTCATCAGTGCTGACCGTGCACTGGCAGAAGATCCATGGTGGGCACGCAGTCCTCCGGGCTCTTACTGCTCACTCACTCAGAAGAGGGAGGGGAGGGGAGGGGAGGGGAGGGGAGGGGAGGGGAGGGGAGGGGGGGAGGGGAGGGGAGGGGAGGGGAGGGTGACAGCAGGATGTAGTTCTGTAATTTCCCAGTAACTTCTGGGGGTCTGACCACCTCCATTTGTTGTGGTTTTTCTGACTGTAATCAGACTGGCTCGGCTAGCTACTCAGGGCCGGCCCCTGCACTTATTCTTGCATACTTTAACTTATACAAAACTTTCACACACATACAAACTAAATCTAATCTGTCACACACACACTTCTTCTCTGCTCCATCTCGTGACCCTAAAACCACAACAAAACATCCCAGTCCAGCTCAGTTCATTCAAAACACTTCCCCCGTTATCACGAACGCAGAGGCTGCTCTGCAATTTACCATTTACAAGCATTTCTCCCGATGCGTAGCAGCAGGAGAGAACTGTTTGTGGTGCGGTGTGTGTGTGGCTGCTGAACTTTTTTGGGGGTGTCTGGATTTGTCTATTGGCCTACTCTGTACTGTATATATTTTCTTGTGTTTCTGTCTTTGCATTTGAAAACAATGATGGGTCTCTAAGTATGTGCACCCATCTTGATTTGAATAATACTAGTGTGTTTAGCACATACAGTATCGCTGATCACTGATGAGATCATAGTAAAATCACACAATGGAGACCGTTTAGATCTCAGACAGCTGGCAGAATGCTGGAACACCCACTGGCTTGACCCCCAGCTGAGTCAGCGGGACATATCTCCGTTTCTATAAAGTTTACGGCATCCACATAACGAAGCCTGAGTTAGAGTTTGCCTTGAGGCCTTTTCGTCCGACTGACAGCTGGAAACTGAAGGAGTTTCGTAAGACGACTGCCTTCATGAT
Source organism: Oncorhynchus gorbuscha (assembly GCF_021184085.1). NCBI lineage: Eukaryota > Metazoa > Chordata > Actinopteri > Salmoniformes > Salmonidae > Oncorhynchus > Oncorhynchus gorbuscha. The sequence goes on along the minus strand of NC_060175.1, from coordinate 67,677,408 downwards.
ATGGATGCCGCACCAGTCTTTGTATCCAGCTCCTGAAGCACATTCAAATGTAGAAAGGAGCAGCAAGCCAGCCAGGACAGCCAGGGCTCTGAGTCCGAGGAATGTACCAGGAAATGGGCCACTGCTCCTGATAGCGATAGGAAGTAGAACTCATCATCTTACTGTCATATTCTGTAAATGCCACTGAGTACGACGAGGTGCGCAACTCACCACAGGGCACAGGCCACTGCTCTAAGGGAATGTGGCAATGTTGCATAGAAGTAGAATTCCTAGAAGGGCATCCCCATTCAGGTCAATAAGTAGGTGATGGGTGAACCAGTGGGAATTATATGTCTATGATTATACCATTTTCACTGACCACAGCTCCAGAGGACACAGAGCCCAAGGGGTCAGAGAGAAGGTTGGGAGATGAAGGGTTAATCGAGGAAGAGAGGAGAGATGTAGGGAGGGGAGAATGATTGGGGAAATTAGAGAATTTGTGAATTGAGGAAGGAAGAGAGGAGAAGGGAAATGTGAAATTCTAGAGAGAATGTAAAGGAAGGATATAAATGTCAGTACCAATGAGAAATTATGTAAATGATATGACAAATAAATTCTGTATTTCATATTAACTTGTTAAAACCTGTCTTGTTTTACTGTAATTGGAAACATCTAGACATCTAACATCTTGCAGGGGAAGTGGGAAAAAGGAGCATGCATCTGGAAATCGAATCATCATAAAACCGGATCATGTGGTGACTTTAGCCATACCAGTTATCCTGATGCCTGAATGAAGGATAGCGGTGTGTGTGTGTGTGTGTGTGTGTGTGTGTGTGTGTGTGTGTGTGTGTGTGTGTGTGTGTGTGTGTGTGTGTGTGTGTGTGTGTGTGTGTGTGTGTGTGTGTGTGTGTGTGTGTGTGTGTGTGTGTGTGTGTGTGTGTGTGTGTGTGTGTGTGTGTGTGTGTGTGTGTGTGTGTGTTTGGTTTAACTATCCTTGTGAGAACCAGAAGTCCTCATAAGGATAGCAAAACAAGGCCGATTGCGGGGACATTTCGCCAGTCCCCACAAGGAACAATTAGGGTTAGGGTTACAATTAAGGTTCGGTTTAGGGTTAGGTTTAGGGTTTGGGGTTAAGTTTAAGGTTAGGGTTAGGAATAAGAGCTAAGGTTAGGGAAAATAGGATTTTGAATGGGAATCAATTGTTTGGTCCCCACAAGGAGAGTAAAACAAACGTGTGTGTGCACGCTTATGTGCGCACATGTCCATGTGTGTGCACTTGTGCATGCATGTGTGTGTGTGTCAGTGTGTGTATGTCTGTGTGTGTTCTTATGTGTGTGAGTGCATATGTACCCTGAGTGAATCTAGGGTATGTGTCTTTGCCAGCATATGTTTACCCATCACGACAAGCACCTTTATGAAATGTCTGCTGACTGATGATACAGGTCCTCCTTCCCCAGCTGCCAGGGGCGGGCTTTGACCTCTGGGGCGGGATGTGACCTCTTGTGCTTCACGGGCCATCTACCAGAACTGCAACAACCAGCAACCTGCAGGTAGAGCCTCACCATGACACAGGAGCAGGGTTGGGGAGTAACAGATTACATGTCATCCGTTACAAGGGATTACAAAAAAACGGTAACTGTAATCCGTTACTTTACAGCAAAAAATATTGTAATCAGATTACAGATACTTTTGAAAAACTAGGATTACTCTTAAATTCAGAAAGGAGGTTTACGAAAAAAACATTTTCTCTATGACATTCAAATCAGCATTGAAAACAGGCGCAAGTTGCTTAACCAACCCCCAAAAACAACTAATCTCGTATGGTATCATCTCGGCAAAAAAACGAATCTTGTTGTTTTGGAAAAGGAGGGAAGCGCCCTCTACCAAATTATGGCTCAGTGAATTGGCAAACACTGTACACTTAGAAAGAATTAATAATAATAATATAATATATGCCATTTAGCAGACGCTTTTATCCAAAGCGACTTACAGTCATGTGTGCATACATTCTACGTATGGGTGGTCCCGGGGATCGAACCCACTACCCTGGCGTTACAAGCGCCATGCTCTACATTTACATTTACATTTAAGTCATTTAGCAGACGCTCTTATCCAGAGCGACTTACAAATTGGTGCATTCACCTTATGACATCCAGTGGGACAGTCACTTAACAATAGTGCATCTAAAACTTAGGGGGGTGAGAGGGATTACTTATCCTATCCTAGGTATTCCTTAAAGAGGTGGGGTTTCAGGTGTCTCCGGAAGGTGGTGATTGACTCCGCTGTCCTGGCGTCGTGAGGGAGTTTGTTCCACCATTGGGGGGCCAGGGCAGCGAACAGTTTTGACTGGGCTGAGCGGGAGCTGTACTTCCTCAGTGGTAGGGAGGCCAGCAGGCCAGAGGTGGATGAACGCAGTGCCCTTGTTTGGGTGTAGGGCCTGATCAGAGCCTGGAGGTACTGAGGTGCCGTTCCCTCACAGCTCCGTAGGCAAGCACCATGGTCTTGTAGCGGATGCGAGCTTCAACTGGAAGCCAGTGGAGAGAACGGAGGAGCGGGGTGACGTGAGAGAACTTGGGAAGGTTGAACACCAGACGGGCTGCGGCGTTCTGGATGAGTTGAAGGGGTTTAATGGCACAGGCAGGGAGCCCAGCCAACAGCAAGTTGCAGTAATCCAGACGGGAGATGACAAGTGCCTGGATTAGGACCTGCGCCGCTTCCTGTGTGAGGCAGGGTCGTACTCTGCGGATGTTGTAGAGCATGAACCTACAGGAACGGGCCACCGCCTTGATGTTGGTTGAGAACGACAGGGTGTTGTCCAGGATCACGCCATGGTTCTTGGCGCTCTGGGAGGAGGACACAATGGAGTTGTCAACCGTGATGGCGAGATCATGGAACGGGCAGTCCTTCCCCGGGAGGAAGAGCAGCTCCGTCTTGCCGAGGTTCAGCTTGAGGTGGTGATCCGTCATCCACACTGATATGTCTGCCAGACATGCAGAGATGCGATTCGCCACCTGGTCATCAGAAGGGGGAAAGGAGAAGATTAATTGTGTGTCGTCTGCATAGCAATGATAAGAGAGACCATGTGAGGTTATGACAGAGCCAAGTGACTTGGTGTATAGCGAGAATAGGAGAGGGCCAAGAACAGAGCCCTGGGGGACACCAGTGGTGAGAGCGCGTGGTGAGGAGACAGATTCTCGCCACGCCACCTGGTAGGAGCGACCTGTCAGGTAGGACGCAATCCAAGCGTGGGCCGCGCCGGAGATGCCCAACTCGGAGAGGGTGGAGAGGAGGATCTGATGGTTCACAGTATCGAAGGCACCCGATAGATCTAGAAGGATGAGAGCAGAGGAGAGAGAGTTAGCTTTAGCAGTGCGGAGCGCCTCCGTGATACAGAGGAGAGCAGTCTCAGTTGAATGACTAGTCTTGAAACCTGACTGATTTGGATCAAGAAGGTCATTCAGAGAGAGATAGCGGGAGAGCTGGCCAAGGACGGCACGTTCAAGAGTTTTGGAGAGAAAAGAAAGAAGGGATACTGGTCTGTAATTGTTGACATCGGAGGGATCGAGTGTAGGTTTTTTCAGAAGGGGTGCAACTCTCGCTCTCTTGAAGACGGAAGGGACGTAGCCAGCGGTCAGGGATGAGTTGATGAGCGAGGTGAGGTAAGGGAGAAGGTCTCCGGAAATGGTCTGGAGAAGAGAGGAGGGGATAGGGTCAAGCGGGCAGGTTGTTGGGCGGCCGGCCGTCACAAGACGCGAGATTTCATCTGGAGAGAGAGGGAGAAAGAGGTCAGAGCACAGGGTAGGGCAGTGTGAGCAGAACCAGCGGTGTCGTTTGACTTAGCAAACGAGGATCGGATGTCGTCGACCTTCTTTTCAAAATGGTTGACGAAGTCATCTGCAGAGAGGGGAGGAGGGGGGGGGGAGGAGGATTCAGGAGGGAGGAGAAGGTGGCAAAGAGCTTCCTAGGGTTAGAGGCAGATGCTTGGAATTTAGCGTGGTAGAAAGTGGCTTTAGCAGCAGAGACAGAGGAGGAAAATGTAGAGAGGAGGGAGTGAAAGGATGCCAGGTCCGCAGGGAGGCGAGTTTTCCTCCATTTCCGCTCGGCTGCCCGGAGCCCTGTTCTGTGAGCTCGCAATGAGTCATCGAGCCACGGAGCGGGAGGGGAGGACCGAGCCGGCCTGGAGGATAGGGGACATAGAGAGTCAAGGGATGCAGAGAGGGAGGAGAGGAGGGTTGAGGAGGCAGAATCAGGAGATAGGTGGGAGAAGGTTTGAGCGGAAGGAAGAGATGATAGGATGGAAGAGGAGAGAGTAGCGGGGGAGAGAGAGCGAAGGTTGGGACGGCGCGATACCATCCGAGTAGGGGCAGTGTGGGAGGTGTTGGATGAGAGCGAGAGGGAAAAGGATACAAGGCAGTGGTCGGAGACTTGGAGGGGAGTTGCAATGAGGTTAGTGGAAGAACAGCATCTAGTAAAGATGAGGTCGAGCGTATTGCCTGCCTTGTGAGTAGGGGGGAAGGTGAGAGGGTGAGGTCAAAAGAGGAGAGGAGTGGAAAGAAGGAGGCAGAGAGGAAAGAGTCAAAGGTAGACGTGGGGAGGTTAAAGTCGCCCAGAACTGTGAGAGGTGAGCCGTCCTCAGGAAAGGAGCTTATCAAGGCATCAAGCTCATTGATGAACTCTCCGAGGAACCTGGAGGGCGATAAATGATAAGGATGTTAAGCTTGAAAGGGCTAGTAACTGTGACAGCATGGAATTCAAAGGAGGCGATAGACAGATGGGTAAGGGGAGAAAGAGAGAATGACCACTTGGGAGAGATGAGGATCCCGGTGCCACCACCCCGCTGACCAGACGCTCTCGGGGTGTGCGAGAACACGTGGGCGGACGAAGAGAGAGCAGTAGGAGTAGCAGTGTTGTCTGTGGTGATCCATGTTTCCGTCAGTGCCAAGAAGTCGAGGGACTGGAGGGAGGCATAGGCTGAGATGAACTCTGCCTTGTTGACCGCAGATTGGCAGTTCCAGAGGCTACCGGAGACCTGGAACTCCACGTGGGTCGTGCGCGCTGGGACCACCAGAGTAGGGTGGCCGCGGCCACGCGGTGAGGAGCGTTTGTATGGTCTGTGCAGAGAGGAGAGAACAGGGATAAACAGACACATAGTTGACAGGCTACAGAAGAGGCTACGCTAATGCAAAGGAGATTGGAATGACAAGTGGACTACACGTCTCGAATGTTCAGAAAGTTAAGCTACGTAGCAAGAATCTTATTGACTAAAATGATTAAAATGATACAGTACTGCTGAAGTAGGCCAGCTGGCAGTGGGTGCGTTGTTGACACTACACTAATCAAGTCGTTCCGTTGAGTGTAATAGTTTCTGCAGTGTTGCTATTCGGGGCTAGCTGGCTAGCTAGCAGTGTTGTTTACGTTACGTTGCGTTAAAAGAACGACAATAGCTGGCTAGCGAACCTAGAAAATCGCTCTAGACTACACAATTATCTTTGATACAAAGACGGCTATGTAGCTGCTAGCTAGCTACGATCAAACAAATCAAACCGTTGTACTGTAATGAAATGAAGTGAAAATGTGATACTACCTGTGAATGCGACCGGGTAGTTGAGTTCTATACAGAAGACGTTGGCTAGCGTTGGCTAGCTAGCAGAGTCACCTACGTTAAGGACGACAAATAGCTGGCTAGCTAACCTCGGTAAATTAAGATAATCACTCTAAGACTACACACTCTAAACCTAAACAACACAATTATCTTGGATACGATGATACGAAGACAGCAAAGACAGCTATGTAGCTAGCTAACACTACACTAATCAAGTCGTTCAGTTGAGTGTAATAGTTTCTCCAGTGCAGCTAATCAGTGGACGTTAGCTAGCTGGCTAGTGAAGACTACGTTAGGACGGCGAAATACGATAATTACGCAATTATCTTTGATACAAAGACGGCTATGTAGCTAGCTGAGAAGAAATTGCTAAGATTAGACAAATCAAACCGTTGTGATATAATGAAATATAATGAAAAAGTTATACTACCCGCGGGAGCGAAGTGCAGATGCGACCACTCGCTCCAACCGGAGCTGAGCTACACAATTAGATATATTCTGAACAATAAATTATCAACATTTGATCAAATCTGGCAGCCTTTCCTCTCCTACTTGGACGAGTCGGCGCTGTGAATTTGTACTTATTGACGCACTCTCAATTGTAATATTTTAATCTACCTATGGGCAGCGTGTGCTGGCCCTGCCACCCGAGCAGTTGGGAGTGGGGAGGGGGAATAGGGGATGGGGGGGGGATAGGGGGGACATCTTCCCTCTTTCTTTCTACGTGTCCTTGTTTTGTATGTCGTGTTCTGTATTATTTGTTCTGCACCCAGAACTCTGGGTCTTGTTGTTCCTGTATGCTCTTTTATGTTTAGATAAGAATTGTATACCTGTCATGTATACCTATACACCATTCTTGTGTGTGTTTAATAAAAATATTTGAAACGAAAAAAGGCGCAAGTTGAAGTTTGTTCCACCTGAGCGAGTCTGATCAGAAGTCAGAGACCACTATGACGACACGTCAAATGGGTTTGATGGATCGCAGAACAAGAGCAGGAATTGGCTTTTGTAGGCTACACTCCAAGCTATGTCTTCCAGTGGTGTGACTGCTGTCGGCTTGGCGATAAGGACGACAGCAGTGGTGTAGTAGACGGCGATACGGGTATCACTTATTATTGTTATCCACATAGCGCATTGATGTGAATCACACTGCTGCTCGCTCATTTAGCTATTTGCGCCTTACGGATTGTGGTTGTTGTAGACGGCTGTTCACAAATCTAAATGTGTATTTGAACCCAATAATGGTTGAATTCAAGAAGTTTAAGCTGCCCATAAATCATTGTTTTTGAAACCGGTGGACAGCTAGTTAAAAATGTGCTCTTGCAACAGCTGCACAGTGGGGATCCCAGCCTATATAATTAAAGTGGGACTTTTATTGCTCAATCTAATTCATGCTGATAAAAATGTTTTATCCATAGGCCTAATGTACACTTTAAAACTCACACACTTGGTAGTCTTAAAGGGGCAAGCAGAAGTTGCTACATCCATTTTTAGACTTGTAAAAATACATATATATCCATTGATGCTTGAAGAATATAACTTATAAATGCCTCATGAGCTTAGTTCAACTGTCACACCCCATCAAAACCCAAAATATAGGCTTGTTTTTCTCCAATGTTTGTAAACATTGTAAATGTAAACAAACCCCTTATAGCCTCATAACACGGTTAAAACAATAGTTTTGATATCATGGATGGTCAGTCCTTGGCTCTGTCTATTAATCTGAGAGTGGTTGCATTTCTCCAGGCCCATCCCTCAGCTTTCTATCAAAACAGAGGCAGGGTGACCGTTTTGTTACTGTTTCATCTGTGGATTTGCCCTTTAAACAGCTGCATATTATCAAGATATCAAAGTGTCACCAACAAAAAGTTAAACAATAGGCCTATTGCAAATGCAGCATATGGCATTAATTTTTCACATGTAAATAGCCATTTTCAGTACTGCTCAAAGCATGCCATTCCATGAGCGCAGCATTTATTTTTCAACTCGAATCAATGAGTCCCATCAGTCCTCCATGACAACAAAATCATAAACAGAGAAGGGCTGGCGAATAAGTCCTTAGTTTTGGGGTCATGCTCAGGTAAAACCATTTGTCTAACCTATACTTTCATATTTCCATGTCCTATTCTTGAAGATCAAGGGGTATAACATTGGAATGACTGGAATTCTGATAGACTTTGGTTTTTAATGTAAAGATATTTATTTATTTTTTATTTAACTTTTATTTAACTAGGCAAGTCAGTTAAGAACAAATTCTTATTTACAATGACAGCCTACCCCGGCCAAACCCTAACCCGGAGGACGCTGGCCCAATTGTGCACCGCCCCATGGGACTTCCAATCACGGCCAGTTGTGATACAATCTGGAATCGAACCAGGTTCTGTAGTGACAACTCTCGCACTGAGATGCAATGCCTTAGATCGCTGAGCCACTCGCTGCGCCACACGGTCTAAAATATATAATTTTATCATATTATTATATGTAGTTGAAAGCGATGGGTTAGAAGAAGCCTAAATAACCTACCCATAAAGTAAAATTGAACATCCATGTCTGGCCAACTATGTAAACTTTAACATAGATGTGGTTCAATTGAACCACAACTGCAATAGATGTGGTTCAATTGGTAAAATACATGTTTGTCTTCTTATAATGCCTCTTAAGGGGAAAGTAATCTAAAATTAACGGAATGTAATCAGATTACGCTACTGGGTTTGGGTAATACAAAAGTTACATTACTGATTACAATTGTAGACAGGTAACTAGTAATTGTAACAGATTACATTTAGAAAGTAACCTACCCAACCCTGCACATGAGGAGGGCGAGGGGAGGAGGGTGGAAGGGGACAAGGGAGTGAAGGGGAAGAAAGGAGGGCAGATAGTAGGGATGTACTAGGCACTAATGGGAGACTTTTCTTCATTAACCTTATCTTCCTGAAATATTTGCTACATCTGACAACTTTCACCCTCTCTGATTTCACCTTTATCTAACCAGGTAGGCCAGTTGGGAACAAGTTCTCATTTACAACTGCGACCTGGCCAAGATAAAGCAAAGCAGTGCGACAAAAACGACAACATTTCCTTCCCCTTTCCCTGTCACTTGTCCAAAAAGTTGCCATTTGCTTATGAACTTGATTATACACTGTACTTTTTAGGTTGTTGTTATATGAAAGTAATGAATACTCTGAATCCTCCACCTTTTCAGGATTAAATAACGATGGTAGTAGAGCCGCTTGGCACGGCGTATGTTATGGGAAAATTTGTCCCTGCCAATCAGAAGCACATAAGTAGCAAAGCCAAATAAACATTGTGAACATGGTTTTGTTTTCATTCAGGATCTTGCCTTGTGGGCTAAAAAACCCTTAAATGTGGAGTAATTAGATCATTCTTTCAAACTCTGTCAAACTTGCTGACACACACACACACACACACACACACACACACACACACACACACACACACACACACACACACACACACACACACACACACACACACACACACACACACACACACACACACACACACACACACACACACACACAGGTCCTGGTAGCAGCTCTCCCAACATCAACTGTGTGTGTGTCCGAGTTAGTTCCTACAGTCGCAGAAACACAACCCAGAGTATGTCTGAAACAGAAACAGTGAGTGGGGGGTCTCTGTACCCCTGCTGCAGCACTGCATCCCTCAGACACCCCCTGCCCCGTCAACACACCAATCAAATATCTTCAAGCAGGGAAAACAAAACATAGACAGAACCCAAGATCTACAGCAGCCCTGCAAGTTCAGAGACACGATGGGGGAAGGTTGCTCTGGCCTGTTGAACTGCTCTCCTCTCCCCCTCCTCCACCCCCCTTGTCCCCCTCTATTCTACTGCCGCTCTAATTTAACGAAGACCTCAATCAGCCAAACCAATGAGCTCAGGGGCCCTAAGCACCCAAAACGATCCTATCAATCACTCTGGTGCTTTGTCAGGGTGGTCATCTTTGTAATGAAGCCCCCACACACACACGCACGCATGCCCACACGCATACAACCATCAGGGCTGTGTCCATTGCCTCACAGAAGCATCTGACGTCAGTTCATTTAGGACCACCCTGCAGACAGACGCTGAGGCGGCCCCCAGAGGACCTGACCCTGGACCAGGCCTGGCTAGCCTGCCTCGCCAACTCCTGTCTGGCTACCTATGTCAGGGTGTCTGTCTGCCTGGCTGCCCTGTCTGTCTGTATGCCTGTCTGTCTCATATGGAGAGAGATAAGTACGGAGGTAAGACTGGCAGGCTGCTAGCGTAGCTGTGGAACAGGCAGATAAGTGATAAGCTATTTGTATTGTAGGGGTCCTTGATAAGTGTTTTAAGGGCTGTTGTCGTTAGCATGCTGGGGCAGATTGTTGTGTTGTCGGAAGCAGGAATATTCAGTGGAGGAGCCAGCCTCAGAAAGGAGGTCAGCTCTGCTGCTTATATGCACGCACACACAGACACACACACACACACACACACACACACACACACACACACACACACACACACACACACACACACACACACACACACACACACACACACACACACACACACACACACACACACACACACACACACACACACACACACACACACACACACACACACAAACAGACCATAAACATAACCCTAACTGCAAAACCTAACATTAACCCTAAACGTAACCCTAACTCCTAACCCTAACCTTTAACCCTTAACCCTAATTTTAACCCTAACACTAATTCTAACCCTAACCCCCCTGCAAATAGCATTTTTCCTTGTGTGGACCAGCAAAATGTCCCCAGTTGGACCCCACAAGTATAGGTAAACATGTCCACAGACAGACACGCACACACACGCACTTGCGCACAGACACGCACTTGCACACATACATTAAAGCAGTTATTTTTTTATGAATTCAGAACCCCATTAGCTGAGGGCAGCAGCTTGGAGGATGCTGTGAATGCAGAAAATGATCCACTGGGCTGCCTGCCTGCCTGGGTCTCAGAGCTCCCTGCTCACGGCAGCTCCCTCAAGGTCTCTGGGGCTCAGTGATGAGATGCATCCCAACTAAAGACAACACACACAGGGTACTGATTAGGGGAGGAAGAGATGCATCCTGCATGATGATGCAGCATGACGACAAATTGGCATAACACAGTTTTAAAGCCTTAGTTGATGTTTACTTGAACAATGTAACTATACTATAACATCAGTGCTTTGGTATGACGTGTACATTTAGGGAAAATGTCAATGATAGCCAGGCAAAAAGCAATGGAGGTGGCACAAAGTAATGTGGTGCAGTCTCAAGAGCTCATGAGTAAACATAGAGGTACGTATGCATGTAGACATCCGACGCATCCGGTAAACAGTCCCCCAATACTCCTATGACACACATACTGACTGAACGCTCTTCAAGTGCCACCACACGCGCACACACATATACAAAACACACACATATACAAAACACACACATATACAAAACACAAATGTGTGGTTAAAATTGGAAACAAGCAAACATACTTTCTTCTCTCAGGGACGTGGAGTGAAACAGGGCTGCCCAATAAGTCCAACACTATTGAACGTCTTCATGAATGAATTGGCAAAACATTACAAGAATCTGTAGCACCTGGTCACACCCTACACAACACTGAAAGCAAGTGTCTGCTGTACACAGATGACCTGGTGCTGTTGTCTCCCACTAAGGAGAGGTTACAGCAGCACCTAGATCATCTGCACAGGTTCTGTCAGACCTGGGCTCTGACAGTTAACCTAAAGAAAAACACATATAATGATATTCCAAAAGAGGTCTGGAAATCAGCATCACAGATATAAATTCTATTTGGACACAGTTCTATTAGAACACACCAAAAACTACACGTATCTAGGACTAAATATGAGTAACAAAGGTAGCTTTCACATGACTGTGAATGAGCTGAGAGAAAGCAAGAACAGCATTCTATGCCATTAAAATGAACATTAAAATTGAAATTCCAATTAGAATCTGGCTTAAAGTTTTCCAATCAGTTACAGAACCAATTGCCCATTTAGTAAATTAATCATTAGAGAGTGGACCCCATACTTCGCTGACATAGGAAGAATGGGGTCCACTCTCTAAGGATGAATTTACCAAATGGGACAAACATCCAATTTAAATAATGCATGCAGAGTTTTTCAAAACTGTATTTCATGTGCAATGAAAAATAATGCATGCAAAGCAGAACTGGGCCAATACCCCTTCCTTATTCGAATAGAAAAAAAGAGCAATCAAATTTTACAACCATCCAAAAACAAGCGACCCCAAAACATTTCATCACACAGCTCTACAATGTCAAGAGAAGAGTCCCCTCGGTCAGTCTGGTTCTGAGGCTCAGTTCACTAACCCAAACCAACCCCATAGAGTCTCAGGACAGCACTCAGAAAGTATGACCCAACCATATCATCACAAAGCAAAAATAAAAATAACCTATTGGAAAGACACCACAAAGTAAACTTCAATGCTATTCGTCTCTAAACAGACAGTACATGGTGTCAGACTGTCTGACCACTGTGACAGACAGAACACTGAGGATAACACTGACTAGGTACAGACACATTGAGCAGTCTGGCTATAGAGACCGGTCATCACAGGCAAACCTGGCCTCCCAGAGAGGACAGGCTGTGCTCACTCTGCTGTAGAGACAGAGAGCGGTAGAGACAGAGTTGGATTTTCTATTACATTGTGACAAATACTCAGACCTAAGACAATATTTCTTTCCCAAAACTATCATTCAGTACAAAGAATTTTAAACTATAAAAACGTGAGGAAAAATCTAATATTTATTAGGTGAAAAGCCAAAATGTGTGTCCTCCTGCCACAACATGAGGGACAGCCAGTGAAAAGTGCATTGTAATGACAATAACATTTCCCATTTTGTTTTCGTTTTGGCTTTCATATCCTGTCATGTGGCTTCTCAGTCATGTTGAGACGGGTCTACTACTATTGCTTTAATGTATTGTTATTCTCATTAATATTGTTGTTGTAGTTGCTGTTAATGCTAATCACATTTCCACTACTATTACTGATTCCTTATTGCTGTTGGTCTCACAATGTTTTGTTATATGTATACTTTGACAATGTAAGTAATTTATCTAGCCATTTCAATAAGGTCTACTGAATTTAATTTAATTTAGAGAGAAAGAGGGAGAGACAGGGAGAGACAGGGAGAGAGACAGAGAGACATATATATATATATATTTATACACTACTGCTCAAGGTTTTGGGGTCACTTAGAAATGTCCTTGTTTTTGAAAGAAAAGCAAAAAACATTGTCCATTACCATAACATCAAATTGATCAGAAATACAGTGTAGACATTGTTAATGTTGTAAATGACTATTATAGATGTAAATTACAGATTTTTTATGGAATATCTACATAGGCGTACAGATGCCCATTATCAGCAACCATCTCCCCTGTGATCCAATGGCACGTTGTGTTAGCTAATCCCAGTTTATCGTTTTAAAAGGCTAATTGATCAGTAGAAAACCCTTTTGTAATTATGTTAGGACAGCTGAAAACTGTTGTCCTGATTAAAGAAGCAATAAAACTGGCCTTCTTTAGACTAGTTGAGTTTCTTGAGCATCAGCATTTGAGTGTACGCTTAAAGGTTCAAAATGGCCAGAAACAAAGAACTTTCTTCTGAAACACGGCAGTCTATTCTTGTTCTGAGAAATGAAGGCTAATCCCTGCGGGAAATGGCCAAGAAACTGAAGATCTTGTACAACGCTGGGTACTACTCCCTTCACAGAACAGCGCAAACCAGAATAGAAAGAGGAGTGGGAGGCCCCGGTGCACAACTGAGCAAGAGGACAAGTGCATTAGAGTGTCTAGTTTGAGAAACAGACGCCTCACAAGTCCTCAACTGGCAGCTTCATTAAATAATACTCGCAAAACACCAGTCTCAAGGTCAACAGTGAAGAGATGACTCCGGGGTGCTGGCCTTCTAGGCAGAGTCGCAAAGAAAAAGCCATATCTCAGACTGGCCAATAAAAAGAAAAGATTAAGATGGGCATAAGAACACAGACACTGGACAGAGGAACTCCGCATTTCTAAGTGACCCCAAACTTTTGAACGGTAATATATATATATATATATATATATATATATATATATATATATATATATGAGAGAGAGCACTTTCCAGTTTCTGGGGATGTGCATAGATGGCATCACTCCTCTGATTGGTTTGACTAATGAAAGTGCGTCCTTTATTGAATTAATTATGCATTGTACATATTAAACACACCCTCATACAGGTAACTGACAACTAAAGGAAACACCAACATAGACTGTCTTAATGGGGGCGCTGGTCCACCACGAGCCAGAACAGCTTCAATGCACCTTGACATAGATTCTACAAGTATCTGGAACTCTATTGGAGGGATGCGACACCATTCATCCATGAGACAGACCATCATTTTGGTGTTTTGTTGATGGTGGTGGAAAACACTGTCTCAGGTTGTCATGTTTTGTCATTGATTATCATGTCTTGTCTCTGTGCTTCCCTTCTATTCGTTTCCCTCTGCTGGTCTTATTAGGTTCTTTCCCTCTTTCTATCCCTCTCTCTCCCCCTCCCTCTCTCCCTCTCTCGCTCTCTCTCTCTATCGTTCCGTTCCTGCTCCCAGCTGTTCCTCACTCATTTAGTCTTTTCACACCTGTCCCCTATTTTGCCCTCTGATTAGAGTCCCTATTTCTCCCTCTGTTTTCCGCTTCTGTCCTTGTCGGATCCTTGTTTGATGTTCGCTGTTCTGTGTCCTTGTTCCGCCCTGTCGTGTTTTACCTTCTTCAGATGCTGCGTGTGAGCAGGTGTCAATGTCAGCTACGGCCGGTGCCTTCCCGAAGCGACCTGCAGTCTGTGGTCGCGTCTCCAGTCATTCCTCTCTACTGACGAGTGGATTTCAGTTTTCCTGTTTTTGCATTTGCCTAGATAATATCCAGGATTATCGCTTTTGTTTAAGACTGGAATAAAGACTCTGTTTCCGTTAAGTCGCTTTTGGGTCCTCATTCACCTGCATAACACAGGTGCTGCTCCAGAATCTCCCATAAGTGTTCAATTGGGTTGAGATTTGGTGACAGAGACGGCCATGGCATATGGTTTACATCGTTTCCATGCTCATCAAACCATTCAGTGGACCCTGTGGATGAGGACAATGTCATCATATTGGGGCGGCAGGTAGCCTAGTGGTCAGAGCGTTGAGCCAGTAACTGAAAGGTTGCTAGATCAAATCCCTGAGCTGACAAGGTAAAAAATACGTTGTTCTGCCCCTGAACAAAGCAGTTAACCCACTGCTCCCCGGTAGACCGTCATTTTAAATACGAATTTGTTCTTAACTGACTTGCCTAGTTAAATGTAAAAAATAATTAGTCATGGTAGCCAAAATAATGGCCTGCCCAGCATTTTTAGACATAAGCATGATGGGTTGTTAATTGTTTAATTAACTCAGGAACCACAACTGTGTGGAACACCTGCTTTCAATATACTTTGTATCCCTCATTTACTAAAGTGTTTCCTTTATTTTGGCAGTTACCTGTATGTTATACTGTAATGCATGTAATCTTGCACTCTTTGCAATCTTGCACTTGCACTCTTGCACACCTACATTAGGGGAGGGACACTTTTCTTTCTCTCTGTCCCTCGGGACTTCTCTCTGTCCCTCGTTATCTCTCTCTCTCTCACACACACACACACACACACACACACACACACACACACACACACACACACACACACACACACACACACACACACACACACACACACACACACACACACACACACACACACACACACACACACACACACACACACACACACACACACACACACAGGAAGTGAGATAGACGACAGAGATGAAAGGTGCCTGTAGTGATTGATTACTCTGTCTTGTCACTCCTTCAATCCCACAAATACTGTATAAGTACTCTGTAGTTTTACCATACAGGGGCACTGAGTGGTCCCAAGGGAAAAACAGAGCCCATTCTACCTCCTATATTTATAGCTCCTTTTGACTACTCTCCCTCCTCTTCTCCCCTTTCCTCCCCGCCCCTGTTTTCCCCAGCAGAAACATCTCACCTGGCTCAAGTGATTGGAGTGTTGAAGTGTTTACCTCCGGTATGTTGAGAGCAGGATTTTCCCCGCCCCCCAAAAATCCTACACAAAACCTATCCACCAAGCTATGCCGAAGCCCCGCCCTTCCTCCAGCCCTATCACGGCACAGATCAATTTATCACCTGAAGCCAAAAGTAACCCTAGCAACCCGAAATGTGGTTTGTCAATTATTCATTTGATCAGGGAAGTGGAATTCATAAGGCCTGTCGACAGACAGACACGCCTGGCACGGTCAGCGATACACACCCCTGTAGCACGCCGTTCAACCATGTGATTTGTAAGGGAGGGTGAAGAGGTGACATGTGGCACTAAGGCCTCCAGTAACTAAATATTCACCCTTATCAACAACTCCAGAACCCTCTAAACATGAAGTAATCCAGGGAATGTCACGCCCTCATGTACAATCAGCACATCTACAGGTCAATTCAGGAGCAGGAATGCAGTGGAAGTAAACACTGTAACCATTGATAACGTCTGGAACACCCCCAATGAACAGGTGTATGATTCATATCTACAGAAATGCTTCATGGCAACCTGGCCAAACATAGCAATGGGAAAAACATGTGTAAATTGTAAACTGTCAACTTGGGATGTTTTACAGCTTGGCGAAAAGAGAGCCAAGAAAGAAAGGGCAAAACATTACTAACTCAAAATGGCACTGGTACAACTTGAACCCAAATCCCAGCTTGAGAGAGGGGTAAATCAACATGACAAAACAAAGATGCCTCGCCAAATGGACCGAGAAACGGGAACAACCACTGGGGAACAACGTGTGTGAAAGATGATACCGAAACGGCTATGCTGGGTTTAACTGTGGCGTGGGACAGGGTTCAGAACACTCTCACAGGGAGTGAGAACAAATATGTTTCTGATCATTCCCCTGCTCTTCTGATGAATCTTCAGGACAGACGCTCTTCTGAAGATTGCCCCCACACCTCCTCTTGTCTTGTGTAAAAAAATGGATAATACACACACACACACACACACACACACACACACACACACACACACACACACACACACACACACACACACACACACACACACACACACACACACACACACACACACACACACACACACACACACACACACACACACACACACACACACACACACACACACACAATCCCAACCCATCCCTACATTTCTTCCTTCCTTCCATTTCCTTTTTGTCTCCCCACCCACCACCTCCAGGAAGTATTCTAAATGATTCATCCAATCTTTTACAATCCCGTATTATTCCACTGATGACAACAGATCCACCTGTTTTCAGCCACAAAGACGTAAGCAGTCTCCCTGGACTCTGTTGGTCGTCATAGAATGGACTACAGAGACAAACCCACTGGCCTGCTGTTGCAATTCATCACCACATGACAAAGAGGCAGAGGCAGTAAGAGCTGCACTGTGGAAGGTCACACCGCAGAGGGCTCTGACAAAGCCCGGCCGTTACACGTTACACGAACGGCGACGTTTGTTCCCGACAACCTTGAAGAGTGAAAGAATGAATCCAAAGAGAGATGGTCAAAATGGTCAAAATGGGCTGTTGTTAGCTTTGTGTTCGTAGGCTTATGAACATCATTGCGCACTAATATAACGTTCTCTCTGGGGGAAGAAGAGAAGACAAAGAAAAATACAAAAGGAATGAAAGACAGAAAGAGCGCTGGGGGACGGTACAGAATGAGCAGGGCGCTGCGGCTTAAGAAACGGCCTTTTGATACCCCCTCCACCCACCCATCTTGCACACCTCCTCTGTCCACCCCTCCCTTTCTCATCCACTGTCTGTAAGAGATCTGGCGGGTGGTAGGAGTAGTAGGGTGCCAGGCAGGCA
Source organism: Oncorhynchus gorbuscha (assembly GCF_021184085.1). Taxonomy (NCBI): domain Eukaryota; kingdom Metazoa; phylum Chordata; class Actinopteri; order Salmoniformes; family Salmonidae; genus Oncorhynchus; species Oncorhynchus gorbuscha. The sequence goes on along the minus strand of NC_060175.1, from coordinate 67,659,848 downwards.
GGGGTGCAGAGGATGGGAGATGCTGAACAGCTCAGAGACGATTGCTTTTTGGGGTATAAAACCAGTTATAGGGACTTTCTAAATTCCTGAGCAGTATTACCTAATACTTTCAAAAAAATGCTCTACAGGTAACCCATTGGGAACCCCAACACAAGGGGCTCCAATGTCTAAAGTAGAACAGGATTTATAACACCAGATTCAAACATCGGACTTCACAGCCAGGGCTGTAGTCCATGCAGCTGCTACTCTGTGTGGACCTATCTGTTTGATAACAGAGGACCAGGCCCAGGATCCATAGAGGAGAGCTCTGGTCTGTGTGAGGCCGGAGAGGGGAAGTAGCAGAACAAACCCACTTCAATGGCTCTTTGTGCTCCTGATAGAAAACACCCAGCAACTCAGTCCCCTTGACTGTCCCCCCTGCCCACGTACACCATTACCAGGACAGAGAAGAGCGCCACTGGCTTCCCCCACACTTTGCTCCTCCATTGTCTCCGACACCCAGTGCTCTGTGATGACCTCACACGACACCCACATGCTGGCGAATTCACCAGTCAGCAGCTACACTGGCCCAAATGTGTTTCATGGGGGCTCATCATCGCAGGACAAAACACAGTATTTTCCACCCTGCTGGTAACCAAATGGAAGTTTGTGGTTCTATCGCTTTATTCGCCCCTCTCTGAATCACTCGCTTCCTTTTTCGACCAATGAGTCCCAAACCGTATTGCGCAATCAGCCGAGCACAATGATGGTGTCTGTTTGTAGGAATAAGAAGACATTCATAGAGATGGTGTGGTCTGTGTTTTGTGTGAGAGGAGGAAGAGAATGAAAAAGTGTGTAATAATGTGAATCTCTTGGAAGATTGAAAAGGCACCAAAGTTCACCAGAAAGGTAATAATGAGACGAGAGTTAAACATGGATTTATATGATGGCTGTCTATCCGCAGAAGAGACATTTTTCAAAGTCACCAAGTAGCCACTTTACTTTGCAGTGGGTAGCATAGGGCAGACATTGATAGTAAAATAAATCATAAGAATAGGTATGGACTGCCATCTGGTGGGCATAGATTGCTTTCAATAAATGAATACGATACTTCACGTATGGGAACGTGAGAAACATCCAACCCTTTTCAAATTACAACACGAAAGCCTTTGCTGACGTTGTTTTAAACAGCCTAACATCTACAACCTTTTGTACAAATGCAAATGTATCACCTGTAAGTAGGTGACTTGTAGCTCGTTGTGTAACAACGCAGTATTCATTTGGCAAAGACAATGCCAGTGTCTGCTAGCTAGCTGCTCAAAGGTGAATTTACAGACGGTGCTGCAAAGTGAGAAAGCAACTTCAAACGTGAGTGATAGAAGGTATCATAGTCTGACACAAAATATACACCGCAGAAGAGACATTTAGGACAAACTGAATTCACCCTAAATAGTGGAAGGAGAATAGGCATGCCTAATCAGGCAGCCTCAATTTACAGCTGGGCGGGGCCCTGGGGAGGGTTCATTTTACGTAGTGACGTATACACCGGATGCGGAAATTTAGCATCGAACAACAGTAGTTGGGAGCTGCAAAAATGGTGTACGTGGCGAATGGTTAGTGGTTTATTAATATTGTTGCGATGTATGTGTTTATTGTTTCATTAAAGTCGCTAATTAACATACACATCGAGGTAATTCGTCTCTGCGAGCTCACTATGTCTGCACCTTTCGCTGGAAATGCGAAATGATGCTAAGTAGCTAACATTAACTACGACAACAAACATCTACGATAGACCGCAGCTAAATATGGCAGGTTGAAAGTTATTTGAGTCTGTTTTAGCTCTTTAGCTATGGGCTGTAGAGTGGACATTGGATCATTCTATTGAGCCTGGCTATATAGCTAGCTAGTTAGGCTTCTTCTGTGTGTGTCTCTCCAGTCTCCACTATTGATTTGTAGGCATGTAATGTTAATGAAATAGATAAAGCCTCTGTGTTGTTTAATGCTGGGCCTGAAATTAGCACCTGCCAATGCTAGTCACACTGGCTGATGGACCAAGAGGCTAGTTCCAGGTGTTATAGTTTGGATCATCACTAACAAGTGTTCCCTCTCTTATCAGGTCAGGTCCTGGACAACAGAAGCCAGTCTCCATGGCGAATGTCGTTCCTCACTGATCTCTTCTGGGGTGCTGTGGAGTTCATTGGCTTGTTGTAAGTCAGCAGTCAACACAGAGGCCTCTGTGCATTTGCATGGCACTAGCATTGCATGTTGCTGTGAAGATTATCATTAGAAAGTAAATTATAGGCCTTGTACACAGAGATAATCATCTGCTTTGATTTTTTTCCCAGTTTCCAATCCTTGGTCCAGCCAGATCTGACAAAGAGGGGTAACTCTGGCTCGTCCTCTGCAGGCTACAGTGATGGCAGAGGGTAAGTCCCTAGGGTCCAAACAGATAGGTAGTCTACTTTCCCCTCATGTCAGGCTGACGTGGCAATCTCAAAACACTCCTAGTGCAAGACTAGGGCTTTGTAATTGTTAAGATGAATGACTTTAGATATAATTAGTGGCAATATGTAACTTTTTGGGCGACCTGACCAAATCTACATAGACATGTAGGTTATAGATATATCATTCTATTTAAAAGCGTCAAAGAAGCAGTAGATATTTTCTGTGTGTGCTATTTCTATGCTTCCCGTTCGTGAGTTTTTGGGGTGTTTTTTTGTATTTTACTTTCCGTTTTGTTTTGTACACCATCTTCAAAAAGCTGAAACAACAATATATTTGGTAATGGAAAATATACAGTACCAATCAAAAGTTTGGGCACACGTACTCATTCAAGGGTTTCTTTATTTTGTTACTATTTTCTACGTTGTAGAATAATAGTGAAGACATCAAAACTATGAAATAACACATATGGAATCATGTAGTAACCAAAGGGGTGTTAAACAAATCAAAATATATTTGATATTCTTCAAAGTAGCCACCCTTTGCCTTGATGGCAGCTTTGCACACTCTTGGCATTCTCTCAACCAGCATCATGAGGAATGCTTTTCCAACGGGTCTTGAAGGAGTTCATTCCCACATGCTGAGCACTTGTTGGCTGCTTTTCTTTCACTTTGCAGTCCAACTCATCCCAAAACATCTCAATTGGGTTGAGGTTGGGTGATTGTGGATGCCAGGTCATCTTATGCAGCACTCCATCACTCTCCTACTTGGTCAAAGAACACTTACATAGACTGGAGGTGTGTTGGGTCATTGTCCTGTTGAAAAACAAATGATAGTCCCACTAAGCGCAATCCATAAGGGATGGGCGTATCACTGCAGAATGCTGTGGTAGCCATGCTGGTTAATTGTGCCTTGAATTCTAAATAAATCAGTGTCTCCAGAAAAGCACCGCATACCATCACACCTCCATGCTTAACGGTGGGAACCACTCATGTGGAGATCATGCGTTCACCAACTCTGCGTCTCACAAAGACACAGCGGTTGGAAACAAAAATCTCACATTTGGACTCATCAGACTAAAGGATAGATTTACACCGGTCTAATGTCCATTGTTCGTGTTTCTTAGCCAAAGCAAGTCTCTTCTTATTATTGGTGTCCTTTAGTAGGGGTTTCTTTACAGCAATTCCACCATGAAGGCCTGATTCATGGTGGAATCTCAACTGAACAGTTTATGTTGATGTGTCTGTTACTTGAACTCTGTAAATAATTTATTTGGGCTGTAATTTCTGAGGCTGGTAACTCTGTTGCAGGGGATAAGTTCATTAGAGGTCACTTCTGGGTCTTCCTTTCCTGTGGCGGTCCTAATGAGAGTCAGTTTCATCATAGCGCTTGATGGTTTTTGCGACTGCACTTGGAGAAACATTCAAAGTTAATGACATTTTCCGGACTGACTGACCATTAAAGTAATGATGGACTGTCATTTCTCTTTTCTTATTTGAGCTGTTCTTGTCATAATATGGACTTGGTCTTTTACCAAATAGGGCTATCTTCTGTATACCACCCCTACCTTGTCACAACACAACTGATTGGCTCAAATGCATTAGGAAGGAAACAAATCCCCCAAATTAACTTTTAACAAGGCACACCTGTTAATTGAAATGCATTCCAGGTGACTACCTCATGAAGCTGGTTGAGGGAATGCCAAGAGAGTGCAAAGCTGTCGTCAGGGCAAAGGGTGGCTACTTTGAAAAATCTCATATGTAATATCATTTTTGATTTGTTTTACGCTTTTATTTTTGGTTACTACATGATTCCAAATCTATTATTTCATAGTTTGTCTTCACTATTCTACAATGTAGAAATGAGTCAAAATAAAGAAAGACCCTTGAAGGAGTAGGTGTCAATTTGACTGGTACTGTACTTCAAAGCTGTTTATATGGTACAGTGATTCTCTACACTATAGTAGCTTATTTGGTCACTATAGTAGCAGAAATTAGACACACTGTTAAGAGTTCTAGCAACCAGGAAATGGTGGAGCAGTTTCTCTGTAGTGCAACTTTAAGATTGCCATGTTGATGCAGAGTAAGGGTTGACTGATTTCATTTTGACAGTGGACAAGTGTTTCCGGTGTTCTAACATTCCCATGGCTGTCTTCTCTCTTCCACCAGCCCCCCTGGACCCCCTGGTGGCCGGAGGCGGATGGGGAGGATAAACCACGGTGGGGGGCCCAGCGCCCCTCCCATGGGGGGAGGAGGATGAGGAAGGTGAGGGAGATATGGTGATACCGGCCACAGTTATCATGAAGGTGTCCGCATGCTTCCCAGTCGGAAGAGTTTGTGCATTTGGAAAGTTTTCAGACCCCTTGACTTTTTCTACGTTTTGTTACGTTACAGCCTTATTCTAAAATGGATTAAATATAAAATGTTCCTCCTCGATCTAAACACGATACACCCTTAATGACAAGGCGCAAACGGGTTTAGACATTTTTGAAAATCATACCTTTACATAAGTTCAGGCCCTTTGCTATGAGACTCAAAATTGGGCTCAGGTGCATCCTGTTTCCATTGATTATCCTTGAGGTGTTTCTACATCTTGATTGGAGTCCACCGGTGGTAAATTCAATTGATTGGACATATATTTGGAAAGGCACACACCTGTCTATATATGCTCCCACAGTTGACAGTGCATGTCATAGCAAAAACCAAGTCATGAGGTCGAAGGAATTGTCTGTAGAGCTCTGAGACAGGATTGTGTCGAGGCAAAGATTTGGGGAAGGGTACCAAAACATTTCTGCAGCGTTAAAGGTCCACAAGAACATTTGCCTCCATTCTTAAATTGAAGGTCTTTGAAACCACCTAGACTCTTCCTAGAGCTGTCTGCCCGGCCAAACTGAACAATCAGGGGAGAAAGGCCTTGGTCAGGGAAGTGACCAAGAACCCGATGGACACTATGACAGCGCACCGGAGTTTCTCTGTGGAGATGGGAGAACCTTCCAGAAGGACAACCATCTCTGCAGCACTCTACAAATCTGAACTTTATGGCAAAGTGACCAGACGGAAGCCACTCCTCAGTTAAAGGCACATGACAGCCCACTTTGAATTTGCCAAAAGGAACCTAAAGACGCAGACTTTGAGAAACAAGATTCTCTGGTCTGATGAAAACAAGACTGAACTCCAAGTGTCACGTCTGAAGGAAACCTGACACTATCCCTACGGTGAAGTATGCTGGTGGCAGCATCTTGCTGTGGGGATGGTTTTCAGTGGCAATGACAGGGAGACTAGTCAGGATCAAGTGAAAGATGAATGGGGAAAGTACAGAGAAATCCTTGATGATAACCTGCTCCAGAGCACTCAGGACCTCAGACTGGAGCTAAGGTTCACCTTCTGACACGAAAACGACTCTAAGCACACAGCCAAGACCACACAGGAGTGACTTCGGGACAAATCTCTGAATGTCATTGAGTGGCCAAGCCAGAGCCCGGACTTGAATCTGATCGAACATCTCTGGAGAGACATTAAAATATATGTGCAGCGACACTCCCCATCCAACTCAGAGCTTGAGAGGATCTGCAGAGAAGAATGGGAGAAACTCCCCAAATACAGTTGTGCCAAGCTTGTAGTCATACCCAAGAAGAAACGAGGCTGTAATCGCTGCCAAAGGTGCTTGAACAAAGTAGTGAGTAATGGGTCTGAATATTTATGTAAATGTGATATTTCTGGTATAGTTTTTTTTATATAAACCTGCAAAAATGTATAACCTGTTTTTGCTTTATCATTATGAGGTATTGTGTTGATTGATTGAGGAACAAAAACAGTTTAATTCATTTTAGAATAAGGCTGTAATGTAACAAAATGTGGGAAACGTTTAGGGGTCTGAATACTTTCCGAATGCACTGTATATTATGATGCCATTTTGTGACGTTTTTGTTCATTTGGGACTCCGGTAAGGGTTTCTTCTGCTGTTCGGGGACACATTTTTCAACATGTCTGAGGCATGAGGACTGCAGATGTGGCCAGGGCAATAAATTGCAATGTCCGTACTGTGAGACGCCTAAAATGGCGCTACAGAGAGACAGGACGGACAGCTGATCATCCTAGCAGTGGCAGACCACAGATAACAACACCTGCACAGGATCGGTACATCTGAACATCACACCTGCGGGACAGGTACAGGATGGCAACAACAACTGCCCCAGTTAAACCAGGAACGTACAATCCCTCCATCAGTGCTCGGACTGTCCGCAATAGGCCGAGAGAGGCTGGACTGAGGGCTTGTAGTCCTGTTGTAAGGCAGGTCTTCACCAGACATGCAATCTCCATAGACAAACATTGGCAGTAGAATTGGCTTACTGATAATAGGCTACGTTGTTGCCGGTGATGTCTGGTGAGGACCTGCCTTACAACGGGCCTACAAGCGCTCAGTCCAGTCTGAGCACTGATGGAGGGATTGTGCATTCCTGGTGTAACTCGGCAGTTGTTGCCATCCTGTACCTGTCCCGCAGGTGTGATTTTCGGATGTACCGATCCTGTGCAGGTGTTACACGTGGTGTTACACATGGTCTGCCACTGCGAGGATGGTCAGATGTCCGTCCCGTCTCCCTGTAGTGTTGTCTTAGGTGTCTCACAGTACGGACATTGCAATTTATTGCCTTGGCCACATCTGCAGTCCTCATGCCTCCTTGCAGCATGCCTAAGGCATGTTCACGCATATGAGCAGGGCCCCCGGGCATCTTTCTATTGGTGTTTTTCAGAGTCAGTAGAAAGGCCTCTTTTTAGTGTCCTAAGTTTTCATAACTGTGACCTTAATTGCCTACTCTCTGTAAGCTGTTAGTGTCTTAACGACTTTTCCACAAGTGCATGTTCATTAATTGTTTATTGTTCATTGAACATGCATGGCAAAGAGTGTTTAAACCCTTTACAATAAAGGGTTTGAATGATCTGTGAAGTTAATTCGTAAAAAATATATATATATATATATATTTGAAAGACAGGGTCCTGGGTTTTATAAGGCATCTTAGATGAATTCTGACTGTTTTCAGTAAGCGTCTCAAAATGGACAAACAGTACAATCACCGCTTTTCTATTTTTCAAGAGAATATCTTTTTAAGCCATAAGACTCCTGAACCGCTAATCAAAGGGCTACCCAGACCCCTGTTTTACACTGCTGCTACTCTCTGTGTATTATCTATTCATAGTCACTTTAACTCTACATGTACACTACTGATTTAAAAGTTTGGGGTCACTTACAAATGTTCTTTTGGTTTTTGAGAGAAAAGCACATTTGTTTTGTCCATTTTAAAATGGCATCAAATTGAGCAGAAATACAGTGTACATTGTTAATGTTGTAAATAACTATTGTAGCTGGTAATATATTACTGCGACTGCGGTAGTGTAGAACATAACTACATTGTTTCGTCTTCTCTGTTCCTCTCCATAGGTAAACGCCTACACATTTTTGTGTAGGCGTGGGCTGTGGCACACCGGCTGCAGACATGTAGCCTAATTTAGGCTGCAATGACGTGCATGTGTGCCAGCCCCCCATCCTCTACAGCTGCCTCTGCTCACCAGACTCCTGACGCTCCTCTGGGAATTCCTACACGTAGGGTCCAGGGCGGCCGATACGGCAGCTTCCTGTTTCTGACCCCTCTTCTTGTCCCCTTGTGAATCATATCACATCCCTCTCCGAAGCTGTAATATTTTTTGTATCCCACTGTTAAATAAAGTCCTGTGCTGTACACCTGTCCTTTTTTTTAAAAAGAATGTTCAGAGCAATGATATGTTGAAATGTAATTTACTAGGGGCATGATAAATATAGGTTCACAGTTTCGCTTTCTTCACAAGTCCTTACCAGTACTCAGTCTCGGATCCGCTGCCTCGCGAACACACGTGACCACCCGCTTGACAACGTCATAGCTAATTACGCTATAGGAAAGGTACCACAGTTGATATCATTTTACCGAGTTAAATTTGCCTCGTATCTACAAAATGTATTGGCACCTTCGTATTCTCTGTAAAAAATAAAAGTGAAAACAGTAAAAATACTATTTTTTTTTCCAGAAGTAAACGTTACTTTTAATTTAAAATAAACATCCACACAAATACCAAAAATAGAAATTCGGAACAAAATTAGATCTTATCCATCACTACGTTAAACTGTCCAAAAGAGAGACATGCTGTACATGTCTTAAGAGAACTCAATATAAAGTAACAAGGGAGAGATGTTTGAAGCCTACGAAGGTCATCGCCCAGGTTAAGCATTTGCATTATCTTGTGTGTCTGGCAATGTCTTTCTCAATGAGTGTTATCTTTGCCAGAGCTCTACTGTCATCAAGGTAACTGGCTTCTCCCTCTGTACTGGTGGGGTTCTCTTCTGAGGTTCACCGGGCGGGCCCTCTCCCTGAGCATGTGCACCCCAAAGCGTTAGCACTCTGGTGGATCCACATGTCCTGGGTGGTGTCCAGGCAGGCCAGCGCCGAGCCCCCCCCACTCCACAAGACCAGGCAAGGGTTCATGTCCTGGAAAACACAAAGCAGCCATTAATCACTACTGCTTGCAGAGTGTGTGGCAGACTGAAACCATATTGTCTTTTATACTCCCTGTATAACAGACTGGGTATCAAAACCCTGATCTTCAACATGCCTCAAGACCGCGTTAGCCCACTGAGCTTAAGCCTGGTGTAAAAGGAGTACCAGCCAGTGTACCTTGGGTCGTGTGATAACATCCACATGCTCAACCACCCTCCATCTGCAAGGTGGTGATCTTGTTAAGGATGCAGTGCTGCAGGAACACCTGGACCCTGTAGAACAGCAGGGCACCCACTACCACCGGGATTGAGCTGTACATTTTCCTCTTGGTCTCGTTAGATGCTGGACACAAACAAATACACAGACTAAGACATCCCTCTTTCAAAATCTCCCAAATTTGTTTATCACTGCTTTTGAATTCACCCTTACTCTCCCTTCATAACATGATGAATATCATGACCAATAAGGTTTGTCTATTTCTATTTTTTTATTCAAACGTGTCAACCCTTATGTTTATGGCAGACTAAAACAAGCTATTATAGGACAGAGTTTCGAAGCAGTGTTTCCATACCATAGCAGTTGATTCTGTGCAGGATGGCTTTGTTCAAGCCAAGCGCTTTGGCCTCAAACTGGGTCAAGTAGGTTGTGTTTTTTAGGGATACATATTTTCCGGAAATTCTACCACGTTTCAATACCGGGAACAATTCATATTTATCCCGAGACTCCTGGGAAATACCACAAAAATCAGAAGTGCCCATTTAAAGGGTTTAAAACCAAGATATGGTCACTGCCAGGGTTCTCCCAAAATAAGCAGTGGTGTAAAGTACTTATGTAAAATTAAAGTGATGCTTATGTAGTTTGTTTTTGCAGGTATCTGTACTTTACTATTTATATTTTTGACAACTTTTACTTCACTACATTCTTAAAGAAAATAATGTACTTTTTACTCCATGCAGTTTCCCTGACACCCAAAGTACTCTTTACATTTTGAATGCTTAGCAGGACAGGAAAATGGTCCATTTCACACACTTATCAAGAGAATATCCCTGGTCATCTCTACTGCCTCTGATCTGGCAAACTCACTAAACTCAAATGCTTAGTTTGTAAATTATGTCCCTGGCTATCTGTAAATGTAAAAAAAAACACATTGTGCTGTCTGGTTTGATTCATATAAGGAATGTGAAATTATTTATACTTTAACTTTTGATATTTTAGCAGTTACATTTCATTTTGATTCTTCAAATCAAAATCAAATCAAATTTTATTAGTCACATGTACCAAATACAACCTTACAGTGAAATGCTTACTTACAAGCCCCTAACAAGCAATGTAGTTTAAAAAAATACAAATAAGAATAAGAAATAAAAATAAGTAATTAAAAAGAAACAGTAAAATAACAATAGTGAGACTATATAATGTAATGTAATGTAATATGTAAGTCGCTCTGGATAAGGGGGTCTGCTATAGAGTCAATGTGCAGGCAGGGACATCGGTTAGTCGAGGTAACATGTACATGTAGGGTATTATTATTATTGAAGTGACTATGCATAGATAATAACAGAGAGTAGCAGTGGTGTAAAAGAGGGGGGAGCAATGCAAATAGTCTTTGTAGCCATTTGATTAGATGTTCAGGAGTCGTATGGCCTTGGGGTAGAAGATGTTTAGAAGCCTCTTGGACCTAGACTTGGTACTCTGGTACCGCTAACCGTGAGATAGTAGAGAGTACAGTCTATGACTGGGGTGGCTCGAGTCGACAATTTTTTGGGGCCTTCCTCTGACACTGCCTGGTATAGAGGTCCTGGATGGCAGGAAGCTTAGCCCCAGTGATGTACTGGGCTGTTTACACTACCCTCTGTAGTGCCTTGTGGTCGGAGGCCGAGCAGTTGCAGTACCAGGCAGTGATGCAACCAGTCAGGATGCTCTCGATGGTGCAGCTGTAGAACCTTTTGAGGATCTGAAGACCCATTCCAAATATTTTCAGTCTCCTGAGGGGGAATAGGTTTTGTTGTGCCCTCTTCACGACTGTCTTGTTGTGCAAACAAACCATGTTAGTTTGTTGGTGATGTGGACACCAAGGAACTTGAAGCTCTCAACCTGCTCCACTACAGTTTAGTCCCAGGGTCCATAACTTAGTGATGAGCTTTGAGGGCACTATGGTGTTGAACGCTGAGCTGTAGTCAATGAATAGCATTCTCACATAGAGGTTCCTTTTGTCCAGGTGGGAAAGGGCAGTGCAATAGAGATTGCATCGTCTGTGGATCTGTTAGTGCAGTATGCAAATTGGAGTAAGTATATTTAAAAACAAATACTTTAAAGACTTTTACTCAAGTAGTGTTTGACTGGGTGACTTTCACTTTTACTTGAATCATTGTCTATTAAGGTATCTTTACTTTTACTCAAGTATGTAATTGGGTACTTCCTCCACCACTGAAAATAAGACTGTCGCTGCGCCACGATGTGAAGATTTCACAGCAAACGAAACTGATATTTAGTAATGATTGAGTAACTTTGATCGCCAAATCTGATGAGGTGAATTGCGAAACAGGCCGTTCATAAATTCCAAGCATTATCATGTGCATCAATTAATTCAGCGCATTTCAGCAGTAGGCTTAGGCTATCGAACAGAGTTTACCCCGAGCAGGCTATAGCGTTGTCGAATCATGTAACGGCAGTCAAAACAAACGTCAAATGACCAAAAGTTGCTAAACTTGCTAGATAAACCAACAACGATTGACAGAATCTCTCATATTTTACGTTAAGTTGATGATTATACAGATTGTGCACCCCCCTCCCAAAAATGCACCCCCCCCCAATGTAAAACATTTTTTTCACATGAACCGCTTCTTGTACAATAAAATAGTTGTAACACCCTTCCCTCCTCATATAATTAACCTCAAATAATGTTTACAACCACAAATAAGAATAGCCGTAGCTGTGTTCATAAACATGGATACCGACTTTGTCACTTCAGCATGCTCTTGCTTGGGATGTGTCCGGCAGGCATTAGCAGTAGGGACTCTCAAATCAGGATTTACCATCCTTTCTCCCCTCCCTCTGGGATGGTTGCACGTCGGGGAGAATGTTGGACTACCTACTGGTAGCTAACATTTTTGGTCCGTCTCGTTTGATCCTAATCTTATTTCAAATGCTCACACAGATGTTTTTCCATTCTGTCGAAGAAATAGTGGCTTATTACCGCCGCGGTATTGTAAACACATAGTGGCCGGTGAGTGTGCTTGTTTGAAGAATGTCGGCCAAAATCCATATTTGTGCTTCTTCATAAGAGCTTGGACAGCACAACTGGAAACCCCTGTCTGCCTTGACATTTCTACCTGGGAGGGACCTTGCTGATGCAGTATAACTACCTTGTGTAACATGGTTTCTCTACCCTTAACCTTGTTCTGAACACCTGCAAAGCAAAGGTCATGTGGTTTGGTAAGAAGAATGCCCCTCCTCCCACAGGTGTTATTACTACCTCTGAGGGTTTAGAGCTTGAATTAGTCACCTCATACAAGTATCAGGGAGTATGGCTAGACGGTGTACTGTCCTTCTCTCAGCACATATCAAAGATGCAGGCTAAAGTTAAATATAGACTTGGTTTCCTCTATCGTAATCGCTCCTCTTTCACCCCAGCTGCCAAACTAACCCTGATTCAGATGACCATCCTACCAATACTAGATTACGGAAACATAATTTATAGATCGGCAGGTAAGGAAGCTCTCGAGCGGGTAGATGTTCTTTCTTCTTACCATTCGGCCTTCAGATTTGCCACCAATGCACCTTATAGGACACATCACTGCACTCTATACTCCTCTGTAAACTGGTTATCTCTGTATACCCGTCGCAAGACCCACTGGTTGATGCTTATTTAGAAAACCCTCTTATGCTTCACTCCCCCCTTATCTGAGATATCTACTGCATCCCTCATCCTCCACATACAACACCTGTTCTGCCAGTCACATTCTGTTAAAGGTCCCCAATGCACACCCATCCCTGGTCGCTCCACTTTTCAGTTCGCTGCAGCTAGCGATTGGAACGAGCTGCAACAAACACTCAAACTGGACAGTGTTATCTCTTCATTCAAAGACTCAATCATGGACACTCTTACTGACAGGTGTGGCTGTTTCGCGTGATGTATTGTTGTCTCTACCTTCTTGCCCTTTGTGCTGTTGTCTGTGCCCAATAATGTATGTACCATGTTTTGTGCTGCTACCATGTTGTGCTCATGCCATGTTGTGTTGTCATATGTGTTGCTGCCTTGTGTTGTTGTCTTAGGTCTCTCTTTATGTAGTGTTGTCTCTCTTGTTGTGATGTGTGTGATGTGTGTTTATCAAACAAAACAAACATTTATTGTGGAACTAGGATTCCTGCGAGTGCATTCTGATAAAGATCATCAAAGGTAAGTGAATATTTATAACGCTATTTCTGACTTTTACTGACTCCACAACATGGCGGGTATCTGTATGCCTTGTTTTTGAGTCTGAGCGCTGTACTTAGATTATTGCATGGTTTGCTTTTTCCGTAAAGATTTTTTGAATCTGACACAGCGGTTGCATTAAGGAGAAGTATATCTATAATTCTCTGCATAACACTTGTATCTTTTATCAAAGTTTATGATGAGTATTTCTGTAAATTGATGTAGCTCTCTGCAAATTCGCCGGATGTTTTCGAGGCACAACATTACTGAACATAACGCGCCAATGTAAACTGAGATTTTTGGATATAAATATGAACTTTATCGAACAAAACATACATTGTGTAACATGAAGTCCTATGAGTGCCATCTAATGAAGATCATCAAAGGTTAGTGATTAATTTTATCTCTATTTCTGCTTGTGACTCATCTCTTTGGCTGGAAAATGGCTGTATGTGATTTTGTGACTAGGCTCTGACCTAACATATGGTGAGCTTTCGCTGTGAAGCCTTTTTGAAATCGGACACTATGAGTAGATTAACAAGAAGGGAAGCTTTAATTTGGTGTATTATACTTGTGAATGTATGAAAGTTAAATATTTCAAAAAAATATTTTAGTATTTCGCGTCTGAACAAAACTGTCTGTGAGTAAACCTTGGCAGGCAAAACCTTTGAGGCTTAGTTTTATTTTCTTGCCTAGAAGGGGGAGACCAGAATCTACCTTTTCAGTGGATGTTGTCGAGGGGATTCAGAGGATGTTTTCAGCGGATGTTGTCGAGTTCCGCTAGCGAAACCCCTAGCCCTAACAAGTTTTAAATGCTAATCAAATACAAATAAAATTGACATTCAATGCATTAAATGTATTTAAAATTGTTCCAATTTAGATCATTTTAAATATACTTAAAATATGTTAATAAAGTATGATGTAAGTATATGTAAATATTATTTTTTTCTCGCTTGGGTAGGTCTCCCTTCTGACAGAAACATTATATGTGTGTGTGATAATGTTAGTCTAGTGCAGGGTTGTGGGCTCATTATAACTACAGTATATACTGTACTTGTAGTGTTGCACGGTATACAGATACCACTCACCTGCTTCTCTCAGCATCCCATACCAGCCCCACTAACCTGCTTCTCTCAGCATCCCATACCAGCCCCACTAACCTGCTTCTCTCAGCATCCCATACCAGCCCCACTAACCTGCTTCTCTCAGCATCCCATACCAGCCCCACTAACCTGCTTCTCTCAGCATCCCATACCAGCCCCACTAACCTGCTTCTCTCAGCATCCCATACCAGCCCCACTAACCTGCTTCTCTCAGCATCCCATACCAGCCCCACTAACCTGCTTCTCTCAGCATCCCATACCAGCCCCACTAACCTGCTTCTCTCAGCATCCCATACCAGCCCCACTAACCTGCTTCTCTCAGCATCCCATACCAGCCCCACTAACCTGCTTCTCTCAGCATCCCATACCAGCCCCACTAACCTGCTTCTCTCAGCATCCCATACCAGCCCCACTAACCTGCTTCTCTCCGTCCGCTCTTCACGCACGTCCATTTCTCCGTCAGTTAAAAAATATATATAATTTAGCCGTTTAGGCCGAGCGGAGATGCAGATCCTGATGAGTCTTCTATTGTTAGATTTGTACATTTGTTACAGCTCGCAAAGCGAGCAATGTTGATACATTGTACAATTTCATCGCCTGTTATAACCAAGAGCACATACCAGGCTGAGTAGACTGCATGACAGTGCAAGTTCACTGTCATGCAGACTCTGAATGTCAGAGAGTGAAAATGGAGCACCGCTTCGCAACAGGCATGCTTGCAGATTTACAGCAAAGGAAATGGCTTGTCTCTAGCCTAAATGGAGATGCCTTTCTTTCTATCGGGATTCGCTCACATTTTGTATACTTTATAAGGTTATAAAATTGCAAACAGATAGGCCTATATGGGATAAAAAAAGATCGAAACTGCTCCTTATAAATGATATTGTGTAGACATACAGTAAGACTTATTTCTCTTGAAGCAACCAAACATATGATAAATGGGATAACTTATTTCTCTATTGATTGGATTTTATTGAGGTTTGTTGTTTCTTGTGGTCTGTTTATGTCTCAGAAGAGCAGATCCTTAATAATGCTCACCTCATAGAAACAAATTATTAGTCGATTACACTAGTACTAATACTGATGTATAGTGCTAGGGATCCCAAGTGGCACAGCAGTCTAAGGCATCTGCATCTCAGGGCAAGAGGCAGTACCTTGTTCAAATCCAGGCTGCATCACATCTGTGATTTGGAGTCCCATAGGTGTTTAATTGGCCCCGGGTTGTACATTGTAAATAAGAATTTGTTCTTAACTGACTTGCCTAGTTAAATAAAGTTTTTTTTTTTTAAACGTGCTGACACACACTCCGCAGTAGTTGGGAAAGGTATCACACATACTGACTCAGGGTAGCAGGGGAACGGGTAGGAGTACCAGACAATGATAATGATGTTTCTAATAACTCTATAATGAATTGCTGTGCTGTAAACATATGCTTGAAAAATAATACAAGTACAAATAAAACAGGATATAACCAGTATCCCCACAAGGAAAGATGACAATGGTGATGATGAAGATGATAGTAGTTCAGCTAACTCTGTCTCAGAGAGGGGTGAGGTGACAGAGGATGTGGTTAACATCAGCTGAAAAACAGTAGGCCAGGTAGTGCGTGTGTGTGTGTGTGTCTCTCTCTTTCCATCTCTCTTGCACCTATTCTCATCTCAAAGTCTTGGTCTGAGTAGACAGGAAGTGGAGTTGACGGGCACAGGCTATAATTGACAATATAGTTTAGAGAGCGTTAGTGATCGACATGTCAAAATGGAACGCACCTATCTTCTAACCTGTGAGTCCCTTTATTGTTTGATATCTACTGCACAGTGCCCTCCTTAATTTTGGCTCTTTTCTGAAATTATACAATGATTATGAGGTTAGAGTGCAAACTGTCGGCTTTAATTTGAGGGTATTTTCATCCATATTGGTTACAGCATTTAGAAATGACAGCAGGTTTTGTATGTAGTCCCCCTATTTTTTTGGAGGGGGGTAGATCAGCTTTAGGAGTGTGGTGGAATGCTGCATCAGATCACCCGACCTCAACCCAATTGAGATGGTTTGGGATGAGTTGGACCGCAGAGTGAAGGAAAAGCAGCCAACAAGTGCTCAAAATATCTGGTAACTCCTTCAAGACTGTTGGAAAAGCATTCCTCATGAAGCTGGTTGAGAGAATTCCAAGAGTGTGCAAAGCTGTCATCAAGGCAAAAGGGTGGCTACTTTGAAGAATCTCAAATATAAAATATATTTTGATTTGTTTACTACATGATTCCATATGTGTTATTTCACACAATGTAGAAAATAGTCAAAATAAAGTAAAACCCTTGAATGAGTAGTTGTGTCCAAACTTTTGACTGGTACTATATATATATTTTTAAAATATTTTATTATGTATTTTTCTTTACGATTTCCCCCTAACCCTACCTCCTCTAATTGGAGTAAACTAATGGACAACAATACTTAGGCTTCTACTTCCAGCTTATACATACTATATACATTTTACGGACATGGTACACAGACAGGGGAAATTGTATATTAGTTGTATATCTATTTTTAAAGTGCTAAACTTTGCACTACTTTAATACACATGCACTGAGTGTACAAAACATTAAGAACACCTGCTCTTTCCATGACATTGACTGGCCAGGTGGCTGAATCCAGCTGACGGGCATGATCCCTTATTGATGTCACCTGTTAAATCCACTTAAATCAGTGTAGATGAAGGGGAGGAGACAGGTTATTAAAGAAGGTTTTTATGACAATTGAGACATTTTTAAAAATATTTTTAAATACAAACATACAGTCAATAATACAGTAGAAAAAGTATATATACAGTGTTTGCAAATAAGGGAGGTAAGGCAATAAATAGGCCATGGTGGAGAAGTAATTACAATATAGCAATAAGATAAATAAATAAAAACAGTATGGGGATGAGGTAGTTGGATGGGCTATTTACAGATGGCTATGTGCAGGTGCAGTGATATGTGAGCTGCTCTGACAGCTGGTGCTTAAAGCTAGTGAGGGAGATATGAGTCTCCAGCTTCAGAGAATTTTGCAGTTCGTTCCCGTCATTGGCAGCAGAGAACTGGAAGGAAAGACAACCAAAGGAGGAATTGGCTTTGGGGATGACCAGTGAGATATACCTGCTGCAGCGACATGGATTGTATATGTGTACCATTCAGAGAGGAAATAGGCAAGATTAAAGATTTAAGGTCCTTTGAACGGGGTATGGTCGTAGGTGCCAGGCGCACCGATTTGTGTCAAGAACTGCAATGCTGCTGTGTTTTTCACGCTCAACAGTTTGCCCTGTGTATCAAGAATGGTCCACCACCCAAAGGACATCCAGCCAACTTAACACAACTATGGGAAGCAATTGGAGTTAACATGGGCCAGTTCAATATTAGGAAGGTATTCTTAATGTTTGGTATACTCAGTGAATACAGTGTAAGTGAATTTGTCCTAATACTTTTGGTCCCCTAAAATGTAAAACAAGAAGTGCTGTAATTCCTAAATGGTTTGCCTGATATGGATGAAAATACCCTGAAATTAAAGCTGAAAGTCTGCACTTTAACCTCATAGTCATTGTATTATTTAATTGTATTATTTCACAATAATTCCAGGGGGCACAGCATATGGTTTAATATCCAGTGCTTGATTTTAGCAGGTGCTCACCGGAACTGAGTACTGGCACCTCAAATGTTTTACTGCTTGAGTTCCTGCAGATTTAAAGATGTCACGCTCATCATAATGATTGGACCAAGATGCAGTGTGGTATGTTTCCATCCTTTATTTTGGAAATTAAAACTTCAAAGAACCAAACAACAAAACGAACAAATGAAACGTGAAGCTAGACTAACGCTCACAGGCAATAATAGACAAGATCCCACCAAGCACAAATGGAAAATGGCTACCTACATATGATCCCCAATCAGAGACAATGATAAACAGCTGCCTCTGATTGGGAACCATACCAGGCCAACATAGATATGCAATTCCCCTAGATAACCCACCCTTAATCACACCCCAACCTAAGCAACATAGAGAATAAACAGCTCTCTATGGTCAGGGCGTGACAGAACCCCCCCCCCCCCCCCCCCCCCCCCCCCCCACACACAGAGGTGCGGACTCCGACCGCAAAAAAATGACTCAATAGGGGAGGGTCCATCTACTGACGGGTGAGCATCTACTGTCGGGGGGCGGCTCTGGTGCGGGGCGAAGTACCCACTCCGCTCGTGGATATGCCATCGGAGGAACCTGTGGACCATGGATCGTCGCCGGGGACTCCGGACCGTCGCCAGGGGTTCCGGACTGCGGAACGTCGCCGGAAGCTAAATGGGAACTGGGAACTGTCGCCGGAAGAACTGGACCATAGGTCGTCGCCGGGGACTCCGGACCGTAGGTCGTGAACTTCGGAGTCGCCGTTGATCCTCCTTCGCTGTCTTCGCTGCCTCCGTCTTATCTCCTGCCATAATTTCTTCCCACATCCATGATGTCCTCCACTCCTTTTTCTCCCAGGCCCAGGATATCCGCTCCTCCCACATTTGCCAGGTGGAAGTGGACATCCAGCCAGAACGGGTTGTGCCAGCTCTGCGCTGCGAGACAGTCAGTGCGCCTCCACGGCCCAGTGTATCCGGTGCCTCGGCCAAGGAAGAAGCCTCCTGTATGTCTCCCCAGCCTGGTGAGTCCTGTGCCTGCTCCCAAAGCTAGGCCTCCTGTGTACCTCTCCACTCCAGAGATGGCTTCCAGAGACGGCCTCCAGCCCGGGGCCTCCAGAGACGGCTTCCAGCCGACCCAGACTGTCCCCTATGGGTTCAGGTTTGTGGCCGGAGTCCGCACCTTTGGGGGGGGGGGAAATACTAAATCATAGAATGCCCACCCCAAATCACACCCCGACCAAACCAAATAGAGACAGTAAAAGGGTCTCTAAGGTCAGGGCGTGATTTGGAATGGGCCTTCTATGATTTTGTATTTCTATGTTTTGGCCGGGTATGGTTATCAATTAGGGACAGCTGTCAATCGTTGTCTCTGATTGGGAACCATACTTAGGTAGGCCTTTTCCCCTCCTTTCTTTGTGGGGAGTTGACTTTGTTTATGGCACATAGCCTTTAGCTTCATGGTTTGTTTTGTACTGTTTATTGTTTTGTTCAGCGTCTTTTCTAATAAAAAAGAATGTACGTTCACCACGATGCACCTTGGTCCTCTTCATTCAACGGACGTGACAATAAACAGCTCTCTATGGTCAGGGTGTGACAATAGAATATTTGCTCAAAAGTACTGTGCAGTTCCTGCACCTATAAACAGTACCGGCACAAAAAATGACTACCGGCACCTATTTTAGTTCAAGTCAAGCACTGTTAATATCTATATGGTTTAATATCTGCATGGTTTAGTATCTGTATGGTTGAATGCAGTATCTGTATGTTGAATAGCCAGCAGCATACCACCCTGCATACCACTGCTGGCTTGTTTCTCAAGCTAAGCAGGTTGGGAGATGGGAGACCAGATGCTGCTGGAAGTGGTGTTGGAGGGCCAGTAGGAGGCACTCTTCCCTCTAGTCTAAAAAGAATATCCAAATGGCCCAGGGCAGTGATTGGGGACACTGCCCTGTGTAGGGTGCTGTCTTTTGGATGGGACGTTAAACGGGTGTCCTGACTCTCTGAGGTCATTAAAGATCCCATGGTAAGAGTAGGGGTGTTAACCCTGGTGTCCTGGCTAAATTCTCAATCTGGCCCTCAAACCATCATGGTCACCTAATAATCCCCAGTTTACAATTGGCTCATTCATCCCCTGTAACTATTCTCCAGGTTGTTTCTGCAAATGAGAATGTGTTCTCAGTCAACTTACCTGGTAAAATAACGGATAAATAAATAAAAGTATCTGTATGGTTGAATATGAGTATGTGTGATAGTTCTCTGTCTGTGTGTTTCAGTGCTGTTGACTACACTGGTATACTCTAGCCTCGGTCACAGGGGAGGTGAGTACATTTCTGTTTATTCATCACAATTGCTCTATATTCACCTCCCTTTTCTCTCTCTCTCTTCCTTCTCATTTTATTGCCTCCATCTTAAAGCCGATGTATGCTTGATCCGAAAATGTGGTCCGAGGATTCGTATGGAGTGTGTGACGCAATTGCTGAACCTCCAGACGCATGCTGAGGCCAAATTGAGCTCCGTACCACATCGCTGTGCGCCTCTCCAATGTGGAGGGATCCATATAGGTCCACATTGACATGATTGCTTGACAGTTGGTGGGGGCGGGAGATCCAGTATAAACACAAACTCACCTCCTTGACAAACTTCCTTCACGATGACTCTGCGCTGCTCGGCGACGCTCAATAAGTATGAAAGTCCTGACGTCTGCCGAGGCTCCATCGCAGTCAATGCTGTACGGCCACTTCAGACGTCGGATTGACCATGCAGAGCCTTTTATTAAATTCACATGTTGTGTTTGATCATGTTAGTACAGGCCCCAAATGTATCAAGTGTTTCAGAGTAGAAGTGATGATCTACATTCAGCCCCCCCCCCCACCTGTCCATGTAATCTTATTCATTATGAACTAAAATACAAAACTGGTCTCAGGTCAGCACACGTACATGCTTGATATGACTTTTGTACCAGTTGTGGTCTTTTGTGTTTTCCTGGCTTGTGGTTTGGAGGCCTGGGGGTTTCTGAGACCCTGCTGCTTCTATAGCAAGTGTATCCCAAATGTACACAGTGCACTACTTTGGACCAGAGCCCTATGTGCCTTGGTCAAAGTAGTGCACACAAAGGGAACAGGGTGCCATTTGGAACGCAAGTCATAGAAACTCTGTTTGGTCTCACTTCTCATGAAGCAATGGCCACTGCAGAAGACCACAGAGCAATGATTAGGGCCTACAGACAGATATCCGTTCAATTTGAGTCTGTCTCTCTGAGCTGTGAGGTTTAGGGGAGTTCTACTGGATGGAAACTGTAGATACACATTAAAAAACACATTCGGAATTGTAATCTTATGTACGATGTGTATGTCTGTCTGCCCTTCTCTCTCTCTCTCTCGCTCAGGTCGGTCTCCTTCAGCCTCTCTGAGCATCAGTCCCGACAGATCTCAGTTCCTTGAATATATGTCTTTTTCTCTGAGCTGTGAGGTTCAGGGGAGTTCTACTGGATGGAGACTGAAGAGATACACAGCGACTGTGAAACCGTCAGAGTCTGGAGTCGACTGGGGGTTCAATCAATCCAACTACGTCATCAAGACAGCTAAAACATCAGACAGTGGAATGTACTGGTGTGAGTCTGGGTCTGGAGAACACAGCAATGCTGTCAACATCACAGTACACGGTACGTCCAGATAGATACACAATAAACTAGAACCTACATATTCAACTGGCGGACTGCGGAATGGATCTTTAAAACAGAAACAGAAAATCTCTGCCCCATGCAAAATGTGGAGAAACTGCCCGTTTTCTCTCTGCCAACAAGAGGGGTATGAACAGTTTGAGGTCGCATGGGTTGCGAGGTGGAGGTTTGTTACAATGCCAATATCCATCTGGACCTTTGCTGGACATTATCCATCTGGACCTTTGCTGGACATTATCCATCTGGACCTTTGCTGGACATTATCCATCTGGACCTTTTCCACCTAGGAAATGGTGGGACCTTCACAAATAGTACCTGAGTACCCCTCGACTAGAACCTTCAAACTCAACACTGGACCTCAAAGCCAGTTCCACTGTATTTTTTCATTTCCCCCCCTCTGATCAGGGACTGATTTAGACCTGGGACACCAGGTGTGTGCAATTAATTACCAGGTAGATCTGAAAACCAGCAGGCTCCGGACCTCGTAGGGTAAGAGTTGAATAGCCCTGGACTAGAAGCTATCACGATACCATTGTCTGTAAATTATGTTACGATATTATTTTATTCGGATTATCTGATGTTATAATTGTCCTGCGTACAGGTGCCGCTGTGATCTTGGAGAGCCCCGCCCTTCCTGTGACTGAGGATGATTCTGTGACTCTGCGCTGCAAATATCAGGCAACTCCCGCTGAACTCACAACTGATTTCTACAAAGATGGATCCCTCATCGGGACTGAGACGACAGGAGAGATGACCATCCCTGCAGTATCCAAGTCAGATGAAGGGCTCTACAAGTGTAACAACTCTGAAGGAGAATCACCAGCGAGCTGGATGACTGTGAAAGGTGAGTAAAATAAAATCACATGCAGAATTATAATATATATTTTTTAAATCGTATATTTCTTTTTTTGGTTTAGTTCATATAAATGTGAAGCCATTCTGTATGTGCAATGTGTCCTGTCTTTCTCTCCCTCTCTCTCAGGTTGGTCTTCAGCCTCCCTGAGTATCAGTCCCGACAGATCTCAGTTCCTTGAATACAAGTCTGTCTCTCTGAGCTGTGAGGTTCAGGCGAGCACTGCTGGATGGAGATTGAAGAGGTACACAGTGACTGGAGTCGACTGGGGGTTCAATCACGGTTCCAACTACGTCATCAAGACAGCCAAAACATCAGACAGTGGAGTGTACTGGTGTGAGTCTCGGTCTGGACAATGCAGCAATGCTGTCAACTTCACAGTACATGGTACGCTCACAGACAATATTTACATGAGTGTTTATTGCCTTTGCAGTACCTACATTAGCGTATTATTTTAGGTCAAATAGCTCATCCAGTTATTTATCAATCCATTCCTGGGGGACCCACAGGGTGTGCACATTTTTGTTCCAGCCCAACACTAAAGAACTGATACAACCAATCTAGAGCTTGGTGCTTGCTTAATTAGTTAAATCGGTGTGTTTTGCAGGACTAGAGAAGAAAATAAAATGCACACCCTAGGGGTTCCCCAGCAATGGATTGATAAACACTGACTAACCTTTCATTCGTACAGGTGGTGCTGTGATCCTGGAGAGCCCCGCCCTTCCTGTAACTGAAGGAGATTCAATTACTCTGCGCTGCAGACATGAAGACAAGAGAACGAAGGACACGTCCTCAAACCTCACAGCTGATTTCTTCAAAGATGGATCCCTCATCAGGACTGAGACGACAGGAGAGATGACCATCCCTGCAGTATCCAAGTCAAATGAAGGGCTCTACAAGTGTAACAACTCTGAAGGAGAATCACCAGAGAGCTGGATGACTGTGACAGGTGTGTGTGTGTGTGTGTGTGTGTGTGTGTGTGTGTGTGTGTGTGTGCGTGCGTGCGTGCGTGCGTGCGTGCGTGCGTGCGTGCGTGCGCACATGCATGCATAGAAGTATTTTTAAATTGTGTCATTCTCTTTCTAGGCCCAGGGCCTGTGTGGTCCATCTCTCTGCCCAGGCTGCTGTGTAGTCTACTGGTGGTGTCTCCCTACCTGCTGGTGACCATCGTACTGCTGGTGAAATTCCGTAGGCGCCGTGCTCAAGGTGAGGACCCTCAACCATTATATGGTGTATACATTTACAATTTGTAACAGCCTTCTATTGTGATTCATGAGTGTTGACAACTGTTGCTTGCATTGAACTGTGCTTTAAAGTGTTAATAACTAGCTGATTGAGTCATGTTGTAAAGTGTTGATATCTAGCTCTCTTTCAAACCTGTTGTAAAGTGTTGATAACTAGCTCTGATTGAACCATGTTGTAAAATGTTGATAACTAGCTCTGATTGAGTCATGTTGTAAAGTGTTAATAACTAGCTCTGATTGAGTCATGTTGTAAAGTGTTAATAACTAGCTCTGATTGAGTCATGTTGTAAAGTGTTAATAACTAGCTCTGATTGAGTCATGTTGTAAAGTGTTAATAACTAGCTCTGATTGAGTCATGTTGTAAAGTGTTGATATCTAGCTCTCTTTCAAGCCTGTTGTAAAGTGTTGATAACTAGCTCTGATTGAACCATGTTGTAAAATGTTGATAACTAGCTCTGAGCCATGTTGTAAAGTGTTGATAACTATGTTTAGGGGAAACCAGGGAACCCAGGAAGACACACCAAGACCAACCAGGTGACAGTCTCTACCTTTCAATAATAAAAACTAATTTAGCACAGGTATTCTGAACCGAATGTGGAACTGGTTTAATGTGGCTGAGGCCAACACCACTCAGGTGAGTTTCTCTACCCTACACCATTACTGAACATAGGTAACACTGAATGCAGGTTAGTCCAATCAGCCGCTCTTTCAACTCCTGCTATTTAGGCCTAGGGCTTGGGACTGTGTGTGCTGCACACTAGCTGTTGCATATATAGAGTTGACTATGCAATAAGGCCCGAGGAGGTTCTGGACAGCCCTTAGCCGTAGCCTTATTGCTATTATAAACTGGTTACCAACGTAATTACAGTAGTTAAAATAAACGTTTTGTCATACCCGTGGTATATGGCCTGACATACCGCAGCTGTCAGACAATCAGCATTCAGGGCTCGAACCACCCATTTTAGAATAGTTATTTATGTACTGTATATGAAAGTATACACCGCCGAGTGTGGTGTTTGAGTAAATGTGATTTGAGTATTTTATTCAATCTAATGTCACAGACATGTCCCCTTCTGTTTGTTGAGCAGGTCAGCATGTTGAAGAGTGAGCTCACCGGATCACCATAACAATGGAACGCACAGACTTCTAATCCGGAACTGTGAAACACTGTTATTTCTTAGCTTTTAGCTTTGCATGCTGGTACAATAGTGCCAATTTATAAATGTGATTTGTGAACTATATCCTTTTTTTTGTTTACTATATCTTTAAGAAATGTATGCAAAATCATTTCTATGTTTTAATGTTTTAATCCATGTTTTATGGGGAATTAGTAGATTTTTATCTGGATTCATCTGTATCATTTTCTTGGTGCACTTAGTGTTAATTCAGGTGCTATGATATTATAATCAATCAATTGTAAATGTCCTCATTTTTCATCGCTATACACACAACACAGATTTAGTGTACACTACTTTGATGTAGACATATTATTAACGTTCTGGTACAATGTTTATTTACATGTGTCTAGAGTAGAAAACAAAACAAGTCAAGATATCTTTGCTGTTAAGCAATAACTAATGACGCATTTCCTCAGCAAACCAATGTTTTGTACATTTTCTTTCATTTTGGTTACATATGGCATACAAATGTAATGCACCTGGGGAATCCGAATGTCTTTGGAACATCATGCGAGGTTCATCCTCTCTGAGCATGAGTTAAAGGGGAGAGGTGAATGCAGTTTTTATTCCTCCATCACTCTTGCCCTTGGCATGTAATGCCCGCCTCTCTGTGAAGGTGCAAACACCTACAGTACATGATGCACACTGCAGGGAGAAAGTTAACAGAACGGACTGATGAGGCAGGAGGCGGTAGTTATCACATGGAGTATCCTTCTGCTGGAGAAAAGTTATGTCATGTTTTGTCTTAGATTGTCTTGTCATTATGCTTTCCCTTCTGTTCGTTTCCCCCTGCTGGTCTTATTAGGTTCGTTCCCTTTTTCTATCCCTCTCTCTCCCCCTCCCTCTCTCTCCTCTCTCTATCGTTCCGTTCCTGCTCCCAGCTGTTCCTATTCCCCTAATCATCATTTAGTCTTCCCACACCTGTTCCTTATCTTTTCCCCTGATTAGAGTCCCTATTTCTTCCCTTGTTTTCCGTTCCTGTCCTGTCGGATCCTTGTCTATTGTTCACCGTGCTGTGTCTATGTATTGCCCTGTCGTGTCGTGTTTCCCTCAGATGCTGCGTGGTGAGCAGGTGTCTGAGTCTGCTACGTTCAAGTGCCTTCCCGAGGCAACCTGCAGTTCTTGATCAAGTCTCCAGTCTGTTCTAGTCATTACGAGTAGTATTATGCCTTTTGTTTGTAAAGTAACTTTACTGGATTAAAAACTCTGTTTTCGCCAAGTCGCTTTTGGGTCCTCATTCACCTGCATAACAGAAGGATCCGACCAAGGAATGGACCCAGCGACTACAGATGCTCGTAACACTGCCGTCGAGATCCAAGGAGCCATGCTCGGCAGACACGAGCAGGAATTGTCTGCTGCTCGCCATGCCGTGGAGAACCTGGCCGCTCAGGTTTCCGACCTCTCTGGACAGTTCCAGAGTCTTCGTCTCGTGCCACCTGTTACTTCCTGGCCTGCCGAGCCTCCGGAACCTAGGGTTAATAACCCACCTTGCTACTCCGGGCAGCCCACGGAGTGCCGCTCCTTTCTCACCCAGTGTGATATTGTGTTCTCTCTCCAACCCAACACATACTCTAGCGAGAGAGCTCGGGTTGCTTACGTCATTTCACTCCTTACTGGCCGGGCTCGAGAGTGGGGCACAGCTATCTGGGAGGCAAGGGCTGATTGTTCTAACAATTACCAGAACTTTAAAGAGGAGATGATTCGGGTTTTTGACCATTCAGTTTTTGGTAGGGAGGCTTCTAGGGCCCTGGCTTCCCTATGCCAAGGTGATCGATCCATAACGGATTACTCTATAGAGTTTCGCACTCTTGCTGCCTCTAGTGACTGGAACGAGCCGGCGCTGCTCGCTCGTTTTCTGGAGGGACTCACGCAGTGGTCAAAGATGAGATTCTCTCTCGGGAGGTTCCTTCCAGTGTGGACTCTTTGATTGCTCTCGCCATCCGCATAGAACGACGGGTAGATCTTCGTCACCAAGCTCGTGGAAGAGAGCTCGCGTCAACGGTGTTTCCCTGCTCCGCATCGCAACCATCTCCTCCTCTGGCTCAGAGACTGAGCCCATGCAGCTGGGAGGTATTCGCATCTCGACCAAGGAGAGGGAACGGAGGATCACCAACCGCCTGTGCCTCTATTGCGGATTTGATGGACATTTTGTCAATTCATGTCCAGTAAAGGCCAGAGCTCATCAGTAAGCGGAGGGCTACTGGTGAGCGCTACTACTCAGGTCTCTTCATCTAGATCCTGTACTACTATGTCGGTCCATCTACGCTGGACCGGTTCGGGTGCTACATGCAGTGCCTTGATTGACTCTGGGGCTGAGGGTTGTTTCATGGACGAAGCATGGGCTCGGAAACATGACATTCCTTTCAGACAGTTAGACAAGCCTACGCCCATGTTTGCCTTAGATGGTAGTCATCTTCCCAGTATCAGATTTGAGACACTACCTTTAACTCTCACAGTATCTGGTAACCACAGTGAGACTATTTCTTTTTTGATTTTTCGTTCACCTTTTACACCTGTTGTTTTGGGTCATCCCTGGCTAGTATGTCATAATCCTTCTATTAATTGGTCTAGTAATTCTATCCTATCCTGGAACGTTTCTTGTCATGTGAAGTGTTTAATGTCTGCCATCCCTCCCATTTCTTCTGTCCCCACTTCTCAGGAGGAACCTGGCGATTTGACAGGAGTGCCGGAGGAATATCATGATCTGCGCACGGTCTTCAGTCGGTCCCGAGCCAACTCCCTTCCTCCTCACCGGTCGTATGATTGTAGTATTGATCTCCTTCCGGGGACCACTCCTCCTCGGGGTAGACTATACTCTCTGTCGGCTCCCGAACGTAAGGCTCTCGAGGATTATTTATCTGTGTCTCTTGACGCCGGTACCATAGTGCCTTCTTCCTCTCCGGCCGGGGCGGGGTTTTTTTTGTTAAGAAGAAGGACGGTACTCTGCGCCCTGCGTGGATTATCGAGGGCTGAATGACATAACGGTTAAGAATCGTTATCCGCTTCCCCTTATGTCATCAGCCTTCGAGATTCTGCAGGGAGCCAGGTGCTTTACTAAGTTGGACCTTCGTAACGCTTACCATCTCGTGCGCATCAGAGAGGGGGACGAGTGGAAAACGGCGTTTAACACTCCGTTAGGGCATTTTGAGTACCGGGTTCTGCCGTTTGGTCTCGCCAATGCGCCAGCTGTTTTTCAGGCATTAGTTAATGATGTTCTGAGAGACATGCTGAACATCTTTGTTTTTGTCTATCTTGACGATATCCTGATTTTTTCACCGTCACTCGAGATTCATGTTCAGCACGTTCGACGTGTTCTACAGCGCCTTTTAGAGAATTGTCTCTACGTAAAGGCTGAGAAGTGCTCTTTTCATGTCTCCTCCGTTACTTTTCTCGGTTCCGTTATTTCCGCTGAAGGCATTCAGATGGATTCCGCTAAGGTCCAAGCTGTCAGTGATTGGCCCGTTCCAAGGTCACGTGTCGAGTTGCAGCGCTTTTTAGGTTTCGCTAATTTCTATCGGCGTTTCATTCGTAATTTCGGTCAAGTTGCTGCCCCTCTCACAGCTCTTACTTCTGTCAAGACGTGTTTTAAGTGGTCCGGTTCCGCCCAGGGAGCTTTTGATCTTCTAAAAACGTTTTACGTCCGCTCCTATCCTCGTTACTCCTGACGTCACTAGACAATTCATTGTCGAGGTTGACGCTTCAGAGGTAGGCGTGGGAGCCATTCTATCCCAGCGCTTCCAGTCTGACGATAAGGTTCATCCTTGCGCTTATTTTTCTCATCGCCTGTCGCCATCTGAGCGCAACTATGATGTGGGTAACCGTGAACTGCTCGCCATCCGCTTAGCCCTAGGCGAATGGCGACAGTGGTTGGAGGGGGCGACCGTTCCTTTTGTCGTTTGGACAGACCATAAGAACCTTGAGTACATCCGTTCTGCCAAACGACTTAATGCCCGTCAAGCTCGTTGGGCGTTGTTTTTCGCTCGTTTCGAGTTTGTGATTTCTTACCGTCCGGGTAGCAAAAACACCAAGCCTGATGCCTTATCCCGTCTGTTTAGTTCTTCTGTGGCTTCTACTGATCCCGAGGGGATTCTTCCTTATGGGCGTGTTGTCGGGTTGACAGTCTGGGAATTGAAAGACAGGTTAAGCAAGCACTCACGCACACTGCGTCGCCGCGCGCTTGTCCTAGTAACCTCCTTTTCGTTCCTGTTTCCACTCGTCTGGCTGTTCTTCAGTGGGCTCACTCTGCCAAGTTAGCTGGTCATCCCGGTGTTCGAGGCACTCTTGCGTCTATTCGCCAGCGCTTTTGGTGGCCGACTCAGGAGCGTGACACGCGCCGTTTCGTGGCTGCTTGTTCGGACTGCGCGCAGACTAAGTCGGGTAACTCTCCTCCTGCCGGTCGTCTCAGACCGCTCCCCATTCCTTCTCGACCATGGTCTCACATCGCCCTAGACTTCATTACCGGTCTGCCTTTGTCTGCGGGGAAGACTGTGATTCTTACGGTTGTCGATAGGTTCTCTAAGGCGGCACATTTCATTCCCCTCGCTAAACTTCCTTCCGCTAAGGAGACGGCACAAATCATCATCGAGAATGTGTTCAGAATTCATGGCCTCCCGTTAGACGCCGTTTCAGACAGAGGCCCGCAATTCACGTCACAGTTTTGGAGGGAGTTCTGTCGTTTGATTGGTGCGTCCGTCAGTCTCTCTTCCGGGTTTCATCCCCAGTCTAACGGTCAAGCAGAGAGGGCCAATCAGACGATTGGTCGCATACTACGCAGCCTTTCTTTCAGAAACCCTGCGTCTTGGGCAGAACAGCTCCCTGGGCAGAATACGCTCACAACTCGCTTCCTTCGTCTGCTACCGGGTTATCTCCGTTTCAGAGTAGTCTGGGTTACCAGCCTCCTCTGTTCTCATCCCAGCTTGCCGAGTCCAGCGTTCCCTCCGCTCAAGCGTTTGTCCAATGTTGTGAGCGCACCTGGAGGAGGGTGAGGTCTGCACTTTGCCGTTACAGGGCACAGACTGTGAGAGCCGCCAATAAACGCAGGATTAAGAGTTCAAGGTATTGTTGCGGCCAGAGAGTGTGGCTTTCCACTCGCAACCTTCCTCTTACGACAGCTTCTCGTAAGTTGACTCCGCGGTTCATTGGTCCGTTCCGTGTCTCCCAGGTCGTCAATCCTGTCGCTGTGCGACTGCTTCTTCCGCGACATCTTCGTCGCGTCCATCCTGTCTTCCATGTCTCCTGTGTCAAGCCCTTTCTTCGCACCCCCGTTCGTCTTCCCTCCCCCTCCCGTCCTTGTCGAGAGCGCACCTATTTACAAGGTACGTAAGATCATGGACATGCGTTCTCGGGGACGGGGTCACCAATACTTAGTGGATTGGGAGGGTTACGGTCCTGAGGAGAGGAGTTGGGTTCCGTCTCGGGACGTGCTGGACCGTTCACTTATTGATGATTTCCTCCGTTGCCGCCAGGATTCCTCCTCGAGTGCGCCAGGAGGCGCTCGGTGAGTGGGGGGTACTGTCATGTTTTGTCTTAGATTGTCTTGTCATTATGCTTTCCCTTCTGTTCGTTTCCCCTGCTGGTCTTATTAGGTTCGTTCCCTTTTTCTATCCCTCTCTCCCCCCTCCCTCTCTCTCCTCTCTCTATCGTTCCGTTCCTGCTCCCAGCTGTTCCTATTCCCCTAATCATCATTTAGTCTTCCCACACCTGTTCCTTATCTTTTCCCCTGATTAGAGTCCCTATTTCTTCCCTTGTTTTCCGTTCCTGTCCTGTCGGATCCTTGTCTATTGTTCACCGTGCTGTGTCTATGTATTGCCCTGTCGTGTCGTGTTTCCCTCAGATGCTGCGTGGTGAGCAGGTGTCTGAGTCTGCTACGTTCAAGTGCCTTCCCGAGGCAACCTGCAGTTCTTGATCAAGTCTCCAGTCTGTTCTCGTCATTACGAGTAGTATTATGCCTTTTGTTTGTAAAGTAACTTTACTGGATTAAAAACTCTGTTTTCGCCAAGTCGCTTTTGGGTCCTCATTCACCTGCATAACAAGTTAGGCTAGAAAGTCAACTTTTTATTTAACTAGGCAAGTCAGTTAAGAACAAATTCTTATTTTCAATGACGGCCTAAGAACAGTGGGTTAACTGTTCGGGGGCAGAACGACAGATGTTTACCTTGTCAGCTCGGGGATTTGATCTTGCAACCTTCTGGTTACGAGTCCAACGCTCTAACCACTAGGCTATCTGCTGCCCCAACTAATGTGGAGGTGAGAAAATCAAAGTAACCTGTAGTGGGGGCAGTACCCAGTGATGTGCTATTTACACATCAGAGTGGATTTGATTATCTGGCAAGGGTTTCCCCGGTGGGAGGAGTTTGCACCAGGTGAAAAGTAATTGCATTAGTTTTGGAACCAGGCTACGTTAACGGGCGTGAGCCAGATGCCCCGTTTTGGTCAACGGCGACTCAAAACAAAAGTAAAGTAGGTTAAGCACATGAAGTAAATGAGTAGTATTCTGTGTTTTCACACAGGGCCTGATTACTGAAGGGGCTGAAGCCCCGGGGCCAAAGCCAGTCAGGGGTCCTTGAGGCAGAAAAAATGCAAATGTGATATATTTGTAGTTTTTTTTACTGCAACCGCCTATTACAGGAACACGCTCTCAATAAGTGTAGATAGGGAGGCTATCTACACTTATTGCTGCCACTCTGCTAATCAGATGGGGGAGGAGAGGAGGTATGGGGCCCACCTGAGTAACTAGGGGGCCCTGCCTTTGTTGGATAACTGATTAATAAAAATATGATTTAACTGCAAAATAAATTATTGCGAGTACGCGACTGGTAAATTGTGTGAGACGTGTCGATTTATAATCCAATCAGAAAACGTAACCAATTATGGCACCAGTACGCAACGCGGTTTTCGTTGTCTACCGTGACCGTGCGAGAAAAAAAATCTTCCTAGCTATGGTGGGAAAACATTAGAGTGACCTGAGCGGGGCCCCGGAAAATTAATTCCAGAAAAGAACAGTGGGAGCAAGAATTTAGACAGAAAGAGATCAGCAATGGGACAGGAAAGACCACTGAACCATTTGACTCTTATGGATCTTCAGAGTGATGTACCCAGGAGACTTGATTTCAAGGACATCATTGCAGATTTTGCTGCTCAGAAAACAAGGAGGAAATGCTTTGAAGGTAAGCCATTACACTTCCTGTAAAAATGCACTGCAATAGGCCTAATGCTCACCCGCGGGAGAGGCTTTGTCCAGCTGGTGGGTGATGAAATGGCAGAGGCCGCGCTCCTGTTTTCTTTGCGATGGCTCGTGAACAGTTGCAGTAACTGTCCCGTTGTCCTGAGCCCAATAGTGTGAACATGCTGTGTATGCGTGCCATGCCAATGCCTAGGCCCTATTTCATTCATTTATTTTCGAGAAGAGATGCTTATAATCCCACGCCTTCATCACAGTCAACAACACACATACATTTTATTGTAAGAATATAATGCTATAATATATTTCTATTTAGGGGCTTAAAAAAAACAAAGCTCCGGGGGCATAAGATTTGTTAATCCGACCTGGTTTTCACCTGTAAAAGTGGTTGTTTTTGGCTTTATCTTCCTTCCAAATGAACATACACCGCATTCGGAAATTCAGACCCCTTGACTTTTTCCACATCTTTTACATTACAGCCTTATTCTAAAATGGATTAAATTGTCCCCCCCCCCCTCATCAATCTACACACAATACCCCTTAATGACAAAGCAAAAAACGTCATTTAAAATAATTAAAATAATTAAAATGTATCTAAAAAACAGGAAACATTACATTTACATAAGTATTCAGACCCTTTACTCTGTACTTTGTTGAAGCACCTTCGGCAGCGATTAAAGCCTTGAGTCTGCTTGAGTATGACGCTACAGGCTTGGTACACCTGTATTTCCTCCTTCCAGACTCACATTTAGCATCTCCAATCCAAAATAAATCTAGAAGGCCTCTATGGCCTTTTTATTGCCTGCCTCCCTACTCTTCTACATTTGCATACACTGTACATTTCTCTTTCTTTTGTGTTATTGACTGTACATTTGTTTATGTGTAACTCTGTGTTGTTGTTTTAGTCACACAGCTTTGATTTATCTTGGCCAGGTAGCAGTTGTAAATTAGAACTTGTTCTCAACTGGCCCACCTGGTTAAATAAAGGAGAAATAAAACAAATAAAAAAATATTTGGGGAGTTTCTCACATTCTTCTCTGCAGATCTTCTCAAGCTCTATCAGGTTGGATGGGGAGCGTTGCTGCACAGCTATTTTCAGGTCTTTCTAGAGATGTTCGATCGCGTTCACGTCCGGGCTCTGGCTAGGGCCCTCAAGGACATTCAGAGACTTGTCCCCGAAGCCACTCCTGCTTTGTCTTGGCTGTGTGCTTCGGATCGTTGTCCTGTTGGAAGGTGAACCTTCGCCCCCAGTCTGTGGTCCTGAGCACTCTGGAGCAGGTTTTCATCAAGGATCTCTCTGCACTTTGTTCCGTTCATCTTTCCCTTGATCCTGACAAGTCTCCCAGTCCCTGCCGCTGGAAAACATCCCCACGGCCTGATGCTGCCACCATCAGGCCAGAGAATCATGTTTCTCATGGTCTTTAGGTGCCTTTTGGCAAACTCCAAGCGGTCCAAGGCTTGTGCCTTATACTGAGGAGTGGCTTCCGTCTGGCCTATCTACCACGAAGGCCAGATTGGTGGAGGGCTGAAGAATTTGCAGAGATGGTTGTCCTTCTGGAAGGACAGCTGATATCTCAAAGTGCTGTAAAGAAACCCAGCCTAAAACCCCAAACAGCAAACATTAGAAGGCACAATGTTAATGTTACTACTTAGCTTCGGCTGGTGGAGGTCCTGTAGAACCATGTCCAGATAAAGCGGCCGGAGTGAAAAAGTTGAATGAAAAAAGTAGAGCAAGGGAAAAATGTAAATATAAAACATTAAAAAGTAGAAACTGTAAAGTTGGCAGGTAGCAAAGTAACGTTAGCAACAAACTGCACAGCAGCATGTAAACAAGTCTACATGTTGTGACCAGAAATGACGTACTAGATTACAGTTTCTTCTGATAAAAGTCTCCAGTATCAACATTTCCAAGAAAACAAAAAAAGGAGAAGAGATAATCTGTAGATATGCTGAGATAGAAGAACATGCTCTTTGCTAGAATTCAGCCAGCCTTCACAATATCACAAAAAATAGCATCTGGCTTGTCCAGTGTTTGCTGAAGAGAGACAAAAAGTGTTGTATCTGCAAACATTCGCCTCACCTCTGTCACAGACTGATCTTCCCTGGCTGCCAGACTCTGCTAAGACCCCTGAATTACCTTTATACATTATGTTATCCAAGAATAGAATCAACAGTTCAATAACTAAAATCACCATTATTCCCAGATCCCAGACTGTAGCTTTAATTAAGCTTAAGATGCTGTCCTGTAGCTACTGTATGTCTAAATCAAATCAAATGTATTTATATAGCCCTTCTTAGATCAGCTGATATCTCAAATTGCTGTACAGAAACCCAGCCTAAAACCCCAAACAGCAAGCAATGCAGGTGTAGAAGCACGATGGCTAGGAAAAACTCCCTAGAAAGGCCAAAACCTAGGAAGAAACCTAGAGAGGAACCAGGCTATGAGGGGTGGCCAGTCCTCTTCTGGCTGTGCCGGGTGGAGATTATAACAGAACATGGCCAAGATGTTCAAATGTTCATAAATGACCAGCATGGTCGAATAATAACAAGGCAGAACAGTTGAAACTGGAGCAGCAGCACAGTCAGGTGGACCGGGGACAGCAAGGAGTCATCATGTCAGGTAGTCCTGGGGCACGGTCCTAGGGCTCAGGTCCTCCGAGAGAGAGAAAGAAAGAGAGAATTAGAGAGAGCATATGTGGGGTGGCCCGTCCTCTTTTGGCTGTGCCGGGTGGAGATTATAACATAACATGGCCAAGATGTTCAAATGTTCATAAATGACCAGCATGGTCGAATAATAGTAAGGCAGAACAGTTGAAACTGGAGCAGCAGCATGGCCAGGTGGACTGGGGACAGCAAGGAGTCATCATGTCAGGTAGTCCTGGGGCATGGTCCTAGGGCTCAGGTCAGTAGAAACTGGAGCAGCAGCATGGCCAGGTGGACTGGGGACAGCAAGGAGTCGTCATGTCAGGTAGTCCTGGGGCATGGTCCTAGGGCTCAGGTCCTCCGAGAGAGAGAAAGAAAGAAGGAGAGAATTAGAGAACACACACTTAGATTCACACAGGACACCGAATAGGACAGGAGAAGTACTCCAGATATAACAAACTGACCCTAGCTCCCCGACACAAACTACTGCAGCATAAATACTGGAGGCTGAGACAGGAGGGGACAGGAGACACTGTGGCCCCATCCGAGGACACCCCCGGACATGGCCAAACAGGAAGGATATAACCCCACCCACTTTGCCAAAGCACAGCCCCCACACCACTAGAGGGATATCTTCAACCACCAACTTACCATCCTGAGACAAGGCTGAGTATAGCCCACAAAGATCTCCGAGAGCAGGTTGAGAGCTTTTAAGTTCCTTGGTGTCCACATCACCAACAAACTACCATGGTCCAAACACACTAAGACAGTCGTGAAGAGGGCACAACAAAGCCTGTTCCTCCTCAGGAGACTGAAAAGATTTGGCATGGGTCCTCAGATCCTCAAAAGATTCTACAGCTGCACCATCGGTTGCATCACTGCCTGGTATGGCAACTGCTCGGCCTCCGACCGCAAGGCACTACAGAGGGTAGTGCGTACAGCCCAGTACATCTCTGTGGCCAAGCTTCCTGCCATCCAGGACCTCTATACCAGGCAGTGTCAGAGGAAGGCCCTAAAAATTGTCAAAGACTCCCGCCACCAAAGTCATAGACTGTTCTCTCTGCTACGGCACGCAAACGGTACCAGAGTGCCAAGTCTAGGTCCAAAATGCTTCTTAACAGCTTCTATTCCCAAGCCATAAGACTCCTGAACATCTAATCAAAGGGCTACCCAGACCCCTCTTTTCTGCTGCTGCTACTCTCTTTTTATTATCTATGTATAATCACTGTATAAACTCTACATGTACATATTACCTAAATTACCTTGACTAACTGGTGCCCCCGCACATTGACTCTGTACCAGTACCCCCTGTATATAGCCTCGCTATTGTCATTTTACTGATGCTGTTGAATTATTTGTTACTTTTATTTTATATTTTTACTTAACTTATTTTTCTTAAATTTTCATTGTTGGTTAAGGGCTTGTAAGTAAGCATTTCACTGTATTTTAAAGTTGTAAATTGAACATTTAAGAACACAATACTATGCTTTCCTGAATATATTCACAGATGGATCTAAGGACCCTAAAACAGGGAGGACAAGAGCAGCTTTTAGTGTTCCTGAATTTAAGGTGGCAGTGACAAAAATATCAATGGATCATTGATCTGTTAACACAATGGAGTTGTTGGCCATACTATTGGCTGTGGAGGAGGTGAGGCCAGACAGGGTAGTCTGATGAGCTTAAACTCATGTGTGTCTCAGAGCAGACAGGATGTATTGTATGAGGTTTTACAGTGTTTGTATAGGGTGAAAAATATGGGGGTATTTGTGACGTTCCTCTGGGTACCAGCTCATGTTGGAGTAGAGGGGAATGAGGAAGTTGATATTATTGCCAAGCAGGCTCTTAAACATCCTAATGTTGAGATGGAATTGGCAATCAGTAAAGCAGAAGCCAAGAGCTAATAAGAAGAGTGGTTCAAAATAAGTGCCAAGAGTTGTGGAACAGGGAGAGTAAGGGAAGACACCTGTATAAGACCAAGGAAAAGGTGGGGGAAGGGAGTTCCCTTAACTTCCCGTTTGGATCTTTGGCTGTGTTGCCAACTCCTCAGTAAGGAAAGTAGCTATTGGCTGCCCTAAAAGTCGCTTAATGATGTCATCACCTAATTTTGCATTATTGGTCATGTAATTGTGATGGACGCTGTAGGAGAGAGGAAGACGTCATGGGAGAGACATACCCTAAATATGTTTAGAACTACAAATGAGCAAGCTGCAGAGAGTAAAAACACAGAGAATAAGAACCAGATATTTGAGGCCATACTCGTCCTTCAGCACTTTATGGACCCCATATTTTTATGTCACAATTCCAACCCTCCTCCTTTTATCTGGGCTTGGGACCGGCAAAAGTGACCCAAAAGAGACACTGGCGGAGTTACTTAGTTTTTTCTTCGATTTTCTTTTTCTTAATTTGGTTTGGCTTTTAACCTCATGGTCCACTTAGGAGCCTAAAACATGCAATTTTTTAACCATTACATTTTTCTGTATACAATCTAAATGGACCAAAAAGAGACAATAGAAAAAACTGTCAATGGCAATGTGAGAAAAGTATGGTAACTAGTCTGGTCCTAATTCAGGTTAATAAAAAAATGTAAATCAGGGCGGGATCAGCCAGCGGCGGCTTCCCGCATGCGCGATTCATTTGCAGTCTGGGCGCGGCGGGGTGAACATCTCCTGCTCTGACTGCAGTGCGAGGACTGGGCTGCCTGTGAGTGCTTTGGGACGGGAGTGCTTTCACGTCAGTCTCCAATAACACCAGAAAAAGTCTCTAGATTTGTCGCTAGTCGCTTTTTTGAAAATATGTCGCAAGAGGGGTCTGAATACTCGCTAAATATAGCGACTAAGTCGCTAAGTTTGCAGCACTGCGTATTGGGTAAGAAATTGGCATTTTGGATAATTGCCGAAAACAACTTATTTGGTAGCTAACGTCACAAAGGCTTCATAATTCATAAAACTATTTTCTTATTTTATTTAGCTATCCATAGTTTTCCCTTGTCTGAAGTATCAAGCTCGTAAGTTCACGTGAAAAAAAGTACCTACTTTTCCAATATCCCCTTTGTTTGATTAACCAGAAGGGAACTAGGGTTCCAATTTTGGAACACCCCCCCCCCCCACGTTCAGCTGGAAGGTGGCGCATGGAACGCAAAAATATTCCTAAAAATATTTAACCTCCACACATTAACAAGTCCAATGGCTCAAATGAAAGATAAACACCTTGTTTATCTACCCAGCAAGTCAGATTTCTAAAATGTTTTACGGCGAAAACATAGCACATATTTATGTCAAACCACCACCGAAGACACAGCTAATTTGCATAGCCAAGTTGAAAAAAATATGCAATCAACAAACGCAGGATAAAAAAAAAATAATGCACTAACCTTTTGAAATCTTCATCAGATGACAGTAATATAACATGTTACACAGTACATTTATGTTTTTTTCAATAATATGCTATATATATCCATAAATCTCTGTTTACAATGATGCATCGTTCAAAAAATGCTACTCAAATGTCCTGAGAAATGACGATAGCTCCGGCAGATAACGTCAGCTAACAAGGAATACACATCATAAACTTTGACTAAATATGCATGTTCTACATATATATAGTTAGATACACTTCCTCTGAATGCAATCGCTGTGTTACATTTATTTTTAACATTACAGGTTTCGTTCACTAGGCTATACTATGAGTCGGCGCTCAAAAAGTAGCATTATGGCTCCTCTATCTTGGAGTCCACAGAAACCCAAATTTACCACATAAATATTCCCTTACCTTTGCAGTTCTTCCATCAGAAGACCTGGAAGGAATTATACTTACCAAAAACAGCGTTTAGTTTTGCAGTCTGTGTCTTTCGGTTCTCAAACACGACACATTTCGGTTGAAATGTAGCCAAAAGTCAAGTGGATGCGCACCAAAACGTCGAACTTACATATTATATGTCGACTAAACTTGTCAAACTAAGTTCATAATCAAGCTTTAACATGTTATAAAGGTGTACAGCAATCGTGAAGACGAACAGAAACGCATGCATTGTATAATCGATCTTGGAAAAAAGACAGGACCGGAGCAGAGCGCACATGAGAGTGACCTGTTTTTTCGGGTGACCGAAAGGTTTCGGCAGCCAAAACTCTCTGAGCTCTAGATTCTCACAATGAAAATCCCCATTGAAAGCTGAGATCGCGCTGAAGACAAAGAGACTGTTCCCAGACCTGTAGGTGCTTGGGAAGGGTGGGGGCGATGACGTCAAAGTTGGGCCAACTTTTCTGATGACAAGAGAGAGTTTGGGAGAATGACTGCCCTGAGAGTTCTGCTTTACATACAGACATAATCTAAACGGTTTTAGAAGCTTTAGAGTGTTTGCTATTCAATAATATTTTTTATTTGCATATATTAGCAACTTTTGACAAAAGAAAATTGCCTACTATGGGCACGCAATTACTCCAGCGGGGGCAGTAAACAGCCCAATCCGCAGGAGTAAATGAAAGCAATAATAGTCACTATACTTTCCAAACCACAAAGGCTGGATTGAAATGTTTTCTAAAAATGAATTTATAAACTGTTACCAAGGCAGTGGAGGAAGGACCAAAATGCAACATTTGAGAGAAATAAGCTTTTTGTGCATATGGAAAATGTCTGACATATTTTATTTCTAATCATAAAACATGAGACCAACACTTAACATGATGCATTTATATTTTTGTTCAGTGTATATAGCGTCCATGTGAAAATGTGCTGCAAACAGATGTCACCGCTCAAACTGGTCATCCAATGTTTTGAGAATAACTGGCTAGCCATCCAAATATCTAATGTTATTTTAAGGATACCTCTGCACTGTTTCCTTTGTCATTGATACGCTGTACATTGACCTACTTATTCTCTGACATTGTCCAAGTTATTTCTTATTCATTCTCCCTTCCTCCTCCAATGTATTCCATATTGCCCAGTTCCTCGCTAGACAGTAGCAACAAACTATTAAAAGAAACGTGCTGATTTCATTCATCAACATTTAAAAAAGCATAGTACACATTTCCCCGATCATAGTCTAGCTCAAAACTAATGAGACTGTTTCAGTATGTAAAAAGAAACAGCACGAAACAAACATTATTTTAGCAAACAAAGTGAGTTTTGACTGAAGATATGTTTTATTTAATAACATTTCAAAACAATACATACATTATACTACAGACCTGATAAATTACTCACATCCAGCATTAAAAAAAACAGAATAAAATAAAACAATTCTGTATTTATTTCTGATATAACAATGAATCA
Organism: Oncorhynchus gorbuscha; assembly: GCF_021184085.1. NCBI lineage: Eukaryota > Metazoa > Chordata > Actinopteri > Salmoniformes > Salmonidae > Oncorhynchus > Oncorhynchus gorbuscha. The sequence goes on along the minus strand of NC_060175.1, from coordinate 67,619,698 downwards.
TGAAGCAAACATTGTATGACTTGGTGAAGGTGTGGTAGAAAGAAGCTGTCGGATTTCCTCCTCCTCCTTCATCCGTGGCGCTCGATCAACAGCATTTGTAGATTCCTGTGAACATCAAGTCATAAACATGTCATTCTGAACAGCAACATCTTCCTAATAAGAATTCCGACCAGTTGACAATTCGACAGAATTCAGTCTCGCTCATGTTGATGATCGGTACAACATGAGACATATAGCAAGCCATGGTATATCAGACCGTATACCACAGGTATGAGTCAATATTACTTGTTTACTGTTGTAATTATGTCAGTAACCAGTTTTTAATAGCAATAAGGCACCTTGGGGGTTTGTGGTATCTGGCCAATATACCACAGCTACGGGCTGTATCCAGGCACTGTATTCAAATCAAATCAAATTTTATTTGTCACATACACATGGTTAGCAGATGTTAATGCGAGTGTAGAGAAATGCTTGTGCTTCTAGTTCCGACAATGCAGTAATAACCAACAAGTAATCTAACTAACAATTCCAAAACTACTGTCTTATACACAGTGTAAGGGGATAAAGAATATGTACATAAGGATATATGAATGAGTGATGGTACAGAGCAGCATAGGCAAGATACAGTAGATGGTATCGAGTACAGTATATACATATGAGATGAGTATGTAAACAAAGTGGCATAGTTAAAGTGGCTAGTGATACATGTATTACATAAGGATGCAGTCGATGATATAGAGTACAGTATATACGTATGCATACGAGATGAATAATGTGGGGTAAGTAACATTATATAAGGTAGCATTGTTTAAAGTGGCTAGTGATATATTTACATCATTTCCCATCAATTCCCATTATTAAAGTGGCTGGAGTTGAGTCATTGTCAGTGTCAGTGTGTTGGCAGCAGCCACTCAATGTTAGTGGTGGCTGTTTAACAGTCTGATGGCCTTGAGATAGAAGCTGTTTTTCAGTCTCTCGGTCCCAGCTTTGATGCACCTGTACTGACCTCGCCTTCTGGATGATAGCGGAGTGAACAGGCAGTGGCTCGGGTGGTTGATGTCCTTGATGAACTTTATGGCATTCCTGTAACATTGGGTGGTGTAGGTGTCCTGGAAGGCAGGTAGTTTGCCCCCGGTGATGCGTTGTGCAGACCTCACTACCCTCTGGAGAGCCTTACGGTTGAGGGCGGAGCAGTTGCCATACCAGGCGGTGATACAGCCCGCAAGGATGCTCTCGATTGTGCATCTGTAGAAGTTTGTGAGTGCTTTTGGTGACAAGCCGAATTTCTTCCGCCTCCTGAGGTTGAAGAGGCGCTGCTGCGCCTTCTTCGCGATGCTGTCTGTGTGAGTGGACCAATTCAGTTTGTCTGTGATGTGTATGCCGAGGAACTTAAAACTTAAAGCTTAAAGCTACCCTCTTCACTACTGTTCCATCGATGTGGATAGGGGGGTGTTCCCTCTGCTGTTTCCTGAAGTCCACAATCATCTCCTTAGTTTTGTTGACGTTGAGTGCGAGGTTATTTTCCTGACACCACACTACGAGGGCCCTCACCTCCTCCCTGTAGGCCGTCTCGTCATTGTTGGTAATCAAGCCTACCACTGTTGTGTCATCCGCAAACTTGATGATTGAGTTGGAGGCGTGCGTGGCCACGCAGTCGTGGGTGAACAGGGAGTACAGGAGAGGGCTCAGAACGCACCCTTGTGGGGCCCCAGTGTTGAGGATCAGCGGGGAGGAGATGTTGTTGCCTACCCTCACCACCTGGGGGCGGCCCATCAGGAAGTCCAGTACCCAGTTGCACAGGGCGGGGCTTGGAGGGTACTATGGTGTTAAATGCTGAGCTGTAGTCAATGAACAGCATTCTCACATAGGTGTTCCTCTTGTCCAGATGGGTTAGGGCAGTGTGCAGTGTGGTTGAGATTGCATCGTCTGTGGACCTATTTGGGCGGTAAGCAAATTGGAGTGGGTCTAGGGTGTCAGGTAGGGTGGAGGTGATATGATCCTTGACTAGTCTCTCAAAGCACTTCATGATGACGGAAGTGAGTGCTACGGGGCAGTAGTCGTTTAGCTCAGTTACCTTAGCTTTCTTGGGAACAGGAACAATGGTGGCCCTCTTGAAGCATGTGGGAACATCAGACTGGTATAGGGATTGATTGAATATGTCCGTAAACAAACCAGCCAGCTGGTCTGCGCATGCTCTGAGGGCGCGGCTGGGGATGCTGTCTGGGCCTGCAGCCTTGCGAGGGTTGTCTTACTCACCTCGGCTGCAGTGAAGGAGAGACCGCATGTTTTCGTTGCAGGCCATGTCAGTGGCACTGTATTGTCCTCAAAGCGGGCAAAAAAGTTATTTAGTCTGCCTGGGAGCAAGACATCCTGGTCCGTGACTGGGCTGGATTTCTTCTTGTAGTCTGTGATTGACTGCAGACCCTGCCACATGCCTCTTGTGTCTGAGCCGTTGAATTGAGATTCTACTTTGTCTCTGTACTGACGCTTAGCTTGTTTGATAGCCTTGCGGAGGGAATAGCTGCACTGTTTCAATTCGGTCATGTTACCAGACACCTTGCCCTGATTAAAAGCAGTGGTTCGCGCTTTCAGTTTCACGCGAATGCTGCCATCAATCCACGGTTTCTGGTTAGGGAATGTTTTAATCGTTGCTATGGGAACGACATCTTCAACGCACGTTCTAATGAACTCGCACACCGAATCAGCGTATTCGTCAATATTGTTATCTGACGCAATACGAAACATATCCCAGTCCACGTGATGGAAGCAGTCTTGGTGTCATGTTTTGTCATAGATTGTCATGTCTTGTCCCTGTGCTTTCTCTTCTATTCGTTTCCCCCTGCTGGTCTTATTAGGTTCTTTCCCTCTATCTCTCTCTCTCTCTCTCTCTCTCTCTCTCTCTCTCTCTCTCTCTCTCTCTCTCTCGTTCCGTTCCTGCTCCCAGCTGTTCCTCATTCTCCTAACTACCTCGTTTACTCTTTCACACCTGTCCCCTATTTTGCCCTCTGATTAGAGTCCCTATTTCTCCCTCTGTTTCCGCTTCTGTCCTTGTCGGATCCTTGTTTGATGTTTGCTGTTCGCTGTGTACTTGTTCCGTTCTGTCGTGTTTTTGCCTTCATCAGATGCTGCGTGTGAGCAGCTGTCTCTATCAGCTACGGCCTGCGCCAACCCGAAGCGACCTGCAGTCTGTGGCCGCTTCTCCTGTTGTTCCCCTCTACAGACTAGAGGATTTCTGTTATTCCTGTTTGGACATTACCTGTGAAAGAATTCAGGATAAAGTCGTTTTCTGTTAGGCCTGGAATAAACTCTGTTTCTGTTAAGTCGCTTTTGGGTCCTCATTCACCTGCATAACACTTGGAGTGTGGAGTCAGCTTGGTCGGACCAGCGTTGGACAGACCTCAGCGTGGGAACCTCTTGTTTTAGTTTCTGTCTGTAGGCAGGGATCAACAAAATGGAGTCGTGGTCAGCTTTTCCAAAAGGGGGGCGGGGCAGGGCCTTATATGCGTCGCGGAAGTTAGAGTAACAATGACCCAAAGGGTTTTCCACCCCTGGTTGCGCAATCGATATGCTGATAAAATTTAGGGAGTCTTGTTTTCAGATTAGCCTTGTTAAAATCCCCAGCTACAATGAATGCAGCCTCCGGATAAATGGTTTCGAGTTTTCAAAGAGTTAAATAAAGTTCGTTCAAAGCCATCGATGTGTCTGCTTGGGGGGGATATATACAGCTGTGATTATAATCGAAGAGAATTCTCTTGGTAGATAATGCGGTCTACATTTGATTGTGAGGAATTCTAAATCAGGTGAACAGAAGGATTTGAGTTCCTGTATATGTTTCTTTCATCACACCATGTCTCGTTAGCCATAAGCCATCAAGAACATCCCTAAGCCGTGGTATATTGGCCATATACCACAAACCCCTGAGGTGCCTTATTGCTTAAATATAACACATGCGCATGTGAGGTTTCAAATAATAAATGTTACTACTACTGTCATGTTTTGTCTTAGATTGTCTTGTCATTTTGCTTTTCCCTCTGTTCATTTTCCCCCTGCTGGTCTTTTTAGGTTCGTTCCCCTTTTTCTCTCTCCCTTCCTCTCTCTCTTCTCTCTATCGTTCCGTTCCTGCTCCCAGCTGTTCCTATTCCCCTAATCAATCATTTAGTCTTCCCACACCTGTTCCCGATCCTTTTCCCTGATTAGAGTCCCTATTTCTCTCCTTGTTTTCCGTTCCTGCCCTGTCGGATCCTTGTCTATTGTTCACCGTGCTGTGTCTATGTATCGCCCTGTCGTGTCGTGTTTCCCTCAGATGCTGCGTGGTGAGCAGGTGTCTGAGTCTGCTACGTTCAAGTGCCTTCCCGAGGCAACCTGCAGTTCTTGATCAAGTCTCCAGTCTGTTCTCGTCATTACGAGTAGAATTATGCCTTTTGATTGTAAAGTTACTTTACTGGATTAAAGACTCTGTTTTCGCCAAGTCGCTTTTGGGTCCTCATTCACCTGCATAACAGAAGGATCCGACCAAAGAATGGACCCAGCGACTACAGATGCTCGTAACACTGCCGTCGAGATCCAAGGAGCCATGCTCGGCAGACACGAGCAGGAATTGTCTGCTGCTCGCCATGCCGTGGAGAACCTGGCCGCTCAGGTTTCCGACCTCTCTGGACAGTTCCAGAGTCTTCGTCTCGTGCCACCTGTTACTTCCTGGCCTGCCGAGCCTCCGGAACCTAGGGTTAATAACCCACCTTGCTACTCCGGGCAGCCCACGGAGTGCCGCTCCTTTCTCACCCAGTGTGATATTGTGTTCTCTCTCCAACCCAACACATACTCTAGCGAGAGAGCTCGGGTTGCTTACGTCATTTCACTCCTTACTGGCCGGGCTCGAGAGTGGGGCACAGCTATCTGGGAGGCAAGGGCTGATTGTTCAAACAATTACCAGAACTTTAAAGAGGAGATGATTCGGGTTTTGACCGTTCAGTTTTTGGTAGGGAGGCTTCTAGGGCCCTGGCTTCCCTATGCCAAGGTGATCGATCCATAACGGATTACTCTATAGAGTTTCGCACTCTTGCTGCCTCTAGTGACTGGAACGAGCCGGCGCTGCTCGCTCGTTTTCTGGAGGGACTCCACGCAGTGGTCAAAGATGAGATTCTCTCTCGGGAGGTTCCTTCCAGTGTGGACTCTTTGATTGCTCTCGCCATCCGCATAGAACGACGGGTAGATCTTCGTCACCAAGCTCGTGGAAGAGAGCTCGCGTCAACGGTGTTTCCCTGCTCCGCATCGCAACCATCTCCCTCCTCTGGCTCAGAGACTGAGCCCATGCAGCTGGGAGGTATTCGCATCTCGACCAAGGAGAGGGAACGGAGGATCACCAACCGCCTGTGCCTCTATTGCGGATTTGATGGACATTTTGTCAATTCATGTCCAGTAAAGGCCAGAGCTCATCAGTAAGCGGAGGGCTACTGGTGAGCGCTACTACTCAGGTCTCTTCATCTAGATCCTGTACTACTATGTCGGTCCATCTACGCTGGACCGGTTCGGGTGCTACATGCAGTGCCTTGATTGACTCTGGGGCTGAGGGTTGTTTCATGGACGAAGCATGGGCTCGGAAACATGACATTCCTTTCAGACAGTTAGACAAGCCTACGCCCATGTTTGCCTTAGATGGTAGTCATCTTCCCAGTATCAGATTTGAGACACTACCTTTAACTCTCACAGTATCTGGTAACCACAGTGAGACTATTTCTTTTTGATTTTTCGTTCACCTTTTACACCTGTTGTTTTGGGTCATCCCTGGCTAGTATGTCATAATCCTTCTATTAATTGGTCTAGTAATTCTATCCTATCCTGGAACGTTTCTTGTCATGTGAAGTGTTTAATGTCTGCCATCCCTCCCATTTCTTCTGTCCCCACTTCTCAGGAGGAACCTGGCGATTTGACAGGAGTGCCGGAGGAATATCATGATCTGCGCACGGTCTTCAGTCGGTCCCGAGCCAACTCCCTTCCTCCTCACCGGTCGTATGATTGTAGTATTGATCTCCTTCCGGGGACCACTCCTCCTCGGGGTAGACTATACTCTCTGTCGGCTCCCGAACGTAAGGCTCTCGAGGGTTATTTATCTGTGTCTCTTGACGCCGGTACCATAGTGCCTTCTTCCTCTCCGGCCGGGGCGGGGTTCTTTTTTGTTAAGAAGAAGGACGGTACTCTGCGCCCCTGCGTGGATTATCGAGGGCTGAATGACATAACGGTTAAGAATCGTTATCCGCTTCCCCTTATGTCATCAGCCTTCGAGATTCTGCAGGGAGCCAGGTGCTTTACTAAGTTGGACCTTCGTAACGCTTACCATCTCGTGCGCATCAGAGAGGGGGACGAGTGGAAAACGGCATTTAACACTCCGTTAGGGCATTTTGAGTACCGGGTTCTGCCGTTTGGTCTCGCCAATGCGCCAGCTGTTTTTCAGGCATTAGTTAATGATGTTCTGAGAGACATGCTGAACATCTTTGTTTTTGTCTATCTTGACGATATCCTGATTTTTTCACCGTCACTCGAGATTCATGTTCAGCACGTTCGACGTGTTCTACAGCGCCTTTTAGAGAATTGTCTCTACGTGAAGGCTGAGAAGTGCTCTTTTCATGTCTCCTCCGTTACTTTTCTCGGTTCCGTTATTTCCGCTGAAGGCATTCAGATGGATTCCGCTAAGGTCCAAGCTGTCAGTGATTGGCCCTGTCATGCAGGTGAAAGAGGACCCAAAAGCGACTTGGCGAAAACAGAGTCTTTAATCCAGTAAAGTAAATACAATCAAAAAAAACACAACTTTCACTCGAAATGACGAGGACAAACTGGAGACTCGATCTTGAACAGCAGGTGAACAGCAGGTTGCCTCGGGAAGGCACTTGAACCAGACAGACTCAGACACCTGCTCACCACGCAGCATCTGAGGAAATCACGACACGACAG